>NW_019102746.1:0-110523 GCF_001856785.1 Myzus persicae | reverse complement strand
TTTTGCCCCCCCCCCCCCCGCTGCGTTCCGTCTTCTCGATCGCTCGCCCCCGCCCCCCACGGCGTCGGAGTAGTCGCATATACGCAACGCACAACGTCAAACAGAAATAGTCGAGATCGTTCATCCGCCTTTTCCGCATTTCCCCGTGGCCGCTATCACGTCGCGAGTGCCCATTGTGCGCTGGGCGGGGTACATCGTCGTCGTAATCGGCGTAGATATTTCACTATATATATATATATATATTATATACACACATATGTATACCGAGAAAGCTTTCGTCAGCTCTAAAGCTTTTTCCGATCGATCGGTGCAATGTATACACTTTTTGTGAGTGTGTGTGTGTGTGTATGTGTAAATGGTGATAAATTAACCTTGCCGCCATTGCAGGCCATCGGTCGCCGTTGGAAACTGTCCAGCGCTTTACGTCGGACCGTGGTTATATACATGTATATATATTGAATGCTACTCTCGGATAAAACGACACCAGGTTTGTCGTTGTATTATGCCGGTGTAGCAGTACGAATAACGTAATATATATACCAGTAGTAGTGGAGGTGCGTACATGCATATGTGTGTGTGTGTGTGTGTGTGTGTGTGCACCGTGTTTTTATTTTAAACCGGTCGACCACCTTACTGATTTACGATATCGTCGATTGAAAAAAAAAAAAAATACAGAATTAAATGGACTTTTATTTTTTACAAACGGTTGATACCGACAAGAAAAAACCCGTAAAAGTTAAATTATATATATACCTGTTTTTACATGCTGATCGATTTGCACGCAAATATAATATTGTTGTATTATATTGTTTTAATATATGCGTGCCCATTGTAGAGGGGCCAAATGTTTGTAACGGCTCCCATGAAAGCCCTCAGGAATAATAACAATTATTGGTATAGTCGGTTTCGTAATAAAGTGTTGTCAGTGTCCACACGGGACGGATTTAAACCTCTGCCACAATAATCGCACTTTTTCAGAGCCACATAGATATATGTAGCTCGCAGCGTACCGCTCGCAATCAGCTTTCGCCGAAGCATAAAATCATAAATGCACCAAATGTTTAAAGGATTTACTGACGTGTCATCGGGATTATCATACGTCGTACATATACTACCATATTCTATAATATAAAAACATATCTTATGAACGATGACCGACCAAATTGTGTATGACTCCAATCGCACACGACGACGAGGAGGTTTAAGTCGGATATTTCGACGATTTCGATTATTTTCAATTTATAAAAAAAATTTCAAACTACTGTTGAAATATAATATAAGAATGTGTGTAATATTCCTATAGAAAAAATTTAATTTACGATCTTACACTGGCCATCACGACTCGTCAGTGACAAAATAATCAGTTGTAAAACAACTCGTAGCCAATGTTATTCGATTTTTTTAGAACGATACCCACCCCGCCGCGATCATACGCCTTGCTCCGCCCGTAAGGTGTTTGTTTTATTTTTTATTTCTCAACACATACGTATTCTCTGCACACACCACTGCGTCCCATTAAAACATTTAATGCGATTCGGTACACGTGTGATATTATGACACTAAAAGTTTAGGCCTCAAAAACGTGGATACCATAATCGGATCTAGTATAACTGTGCATAAAATATTCTTAGGATATTCATTTAAATGGTTATTTTTATTATATTCATTCGGAATCTAGAAAATATCGAATCTGTGCCTGTTGAGAAATACATACCAATCGAATAAAATATCTTTTATTGCATCGAAGAAATCATTGATATTACCTATGCCTACATACCTATATGTATTTATTTGTTAAGTTATTTTCTCTGGTCTGTGTGTACTTACTTCATTTTTTTTCCGCAACTGCAAGATAAATAAGAATAAAATATACATGTATTATAATGTATATAATATATTGTATATATGAAATAAAAACAAACATCATAATATTAAAGCAGATATACGTTTTATATAAGCACCTACACTTATAAAATATTATATGTATGTCGATGCATATAATATAATATTATGACGATTCGTAGAACAAATAAAATAAGAAAAATATCGGAGTCTCAATAATATATAACTAATATTAATACTAATAACATATTGACTATATTATTATATTATACAGCCGTAGGTACTATAAATATATCCGAAAAAAAAATTGTTTACTTTTGTGACATAAAAATTGAAATTCCGAATGAAATATTTTAAAGATACCTATACATACTCGTATTATATAGTGACCTTTTAACAGGTATCTATACTTAAAAATTAAAATGTTTAACACAAGTCATAACAAATCTTTCGAGTTATACAATTCCACTTATAATATCTATAAGCTAACACAATATGAAAAGGTTTTAAAATTGATAATAATTTCCAATTCACATCTATATTCTATATCCAAAGTGAAAAAAATATACTCATTCAGTCTAATATGTACTTACGTCCAAAAATATATTTTCTTTCTATGTTTACATTATTCATTGCAATTTCTGCAGTTATTCGTGTGTATATGTTTTAATATATAATATATTATAGCTTTAAATGTAGGTACCATAATTGCATTATATATTTTATCGTATTATATAAAGTTGCTATTTGAATTTACATTATAAAGATTAGAGTTGATGAATGAATACCATATTCAAACAGCCAACAGGTGTCAACTATAAGACTTGATTTACATAAATTATTTAAGATGTTTTTTAGATTTGCATCTAAATCTTTAAACAAATACTACATATTATTAAATCGTTGTTCTGTTTTTATACAGATTTATTATTTTAATCATTATCATAGTAAATCTACCTACACAAATAAAAATGACGGTTGTCTGTATATTTTAGACACTGAGTAGTGTTCTATTGGTTTTACAACTACATTTTCTTTTCAATTCTTGACTGCTATAGTTTTCTAGTAACGCAAATCTAAAAATTTAAAGAGACCCTATCTTTAGCTTCGACATTTCATTTAGTTCTTAATTAAAAAGAAATCTTTTGATTTTTAATTAGTTTTTTAAAAAGCGTAAGAAATCGTATAAAACTTCATAATCTGAAAATTTGGCACACAATGTTAACCATTTACTATTGTTTATCTGTACCTATATACCTATAGGTACTTAAAAACCTGCGCAAAGTTAACGATTTATTATATTTAACGAAATATTTTAAATATTTTATATTTCGTTCATAAAATTGTTGTACACGTATAGGTAAGGTTTACTTTTCAAATAATAGTTTAAAGTTCAAATTATTTGTTGAGGTTTATTTTAAATTAATTTGTATTGTAATTTTCACTACATTTTGTAAACTTAACATTAATTTTATTCATTACTCATTACCATGCTAATTTAATCTTCGAAGACACTAATCATTTTTTCGACTTCGTTGTTTTACTTCTGAATCAATATTTATCGTATCAATGTGAGCAACAATCTGTACAGTCTAATATTTTTTATGAATTATTAGTTGTGTATGTGTTGTCACTATTTACATTATCTAATAATAAAATGTTTCCCTTATTTATTTTACCATTTGTTACACCGAACTTGTTAGCTAAATGTAAACAGTAAAGCAATACATTTTATTACATATTATTATGATAGTGTTTTGTTATAGTGCAAATATTGAAAGCTTCTATCTTGATATTTTCACACTTGAATAACTCCTAAATCTGATTTATTAATAAAAATAAATAAAACTACACGTTTCTGTGCAATATAAATGTGTTAATTTAATGTTAAAATTATGTACTGACAGTAATTTATCACTCCACGAGTCTTTTTCCATTGAACAATTTAAATTTCATAAACTTTCTGTTGTCATTATAAACAAACATATAATGGCCCACATAATATACTCTTATCCCTGGCCGTTTTGTATGGAGATCCTTATAATACGTTGTGGATCGTATCCGAAATTAAATTCAAATAGTTTTCTAAATTGTTGCGACCCCCTTTCATACGACTGCGCGTGTTGGTGTCCCATGTGTTAAAAGCATATTATGGGTTTTCATTAAAAGGTCTTGGTCGCGTGTAAACGGCGGACGGTCCTCGTACGGAGTAAATTTCGGCGACATCGACAGGTGTATACGAAGCAGCGGATGGCCGGGGAGTGGATGTTTTATGGGCCCCAGGCGAGTCATTCCATGGCGACGCCCTTGGAAAAACGTCTATCCCCCAGAAACCGACGGGCCACGTCTTACGAGGGATCCGCCGACCGTTCATTAATTCTTAATTAAGTACCGCAAAACGGACGGGGAAAAAAGTAGTTTTAGCCGTAAAAGGAACAACGGGGAGAACCAAATTTGTTCTCCAAACAGTTACCAGCTACACTGCAGCCGCTGACGGTCTGGCAATAATGGCGTCGGGAATTCAATTTAGCCTAATATTGTTTTACTTATCAAGAATTATTGCTTTTTTTTGTCAGCGGAATTTTTAATCACTTTTGTGTGAGACAAGAGCGGAATAAGTTTAACGTGTATATATATACAGATATATATATATATATATACATACGTATATTGATTTCTATGTTTTTTTTCGTTGCAGGGAAGAAGACTGCAGAAGGTGCCTGGTGATCACGGAAAAACACCAGAACGTGATACAGTACAAAGAAAGTGAGTTTTAGCATAAAATATTTTTCTCTTTAAAATTAATTTGTCCTAAAATCGATTTCCTCTCTAACTGAATTTAAGTTGTTCAACAATGGTAGGGCAGAGGACAGTACAAAAAAACTCATTTAACCGACAAACAATTAGTTTTCAGTTTAACTTTTTAATTAACATTTTCGTCCTTCCTACAGTATGCGATCGTCCAACTCCCCCCTCCCACCACAACATCATGTATATACATATATACATACACCTACTATTTTTTTTTAAGTCCGCATAATTGTGTATCCCAGATCTATAATGTTTAGATTGATTTTTTGTTGCTAAAAGCTTAATCGATTTACTTTCAAAACAGTTTTACTAACCTTTTATTTTAATACTCATACCAGTATATTGGAAAAAATATATGTAGTAAAATCACAGTTATAAATGTTGTCTATTTTATATGCTATACTTATCATATAATAATTTGTTTAACTATGAAATAGTGTTATGAATGATTTAGATTTGTATATTCTATACATTATATAAATGTACTCTTTAAATTCTATACACAACCAACAGCATATAAAATATATGTAATCTTATAGAAAAAAAAAAGTTTCAGTCATAGTATCAATGTATATTTTATTATAATATAAAGTGTCAAAACTCAATTTAATGACTAAAACATGTTTATTCATAGTTTTTTTTTTTTATTGCATTTTAATTGTATAAGCAAGTTAATTTTATAACTATATAAATAATTCATATTTGCCAAAATTATTTTTTCAACAAAAGACACAATAAACTTTTTAATTGTATAGAGTTAATATAAAATGCCCATTTAACAAACTCAGTTCAATGCATAAGCTAAATAATTTAAACTTCGAGAGAAATTGTTTATAATTAATCAGCAATGAACAAAATAATATACATATATATATGTAAATGTATACAGTTATTATAATATTTATTAAAAATAGATTACTTCATTTGAGTATTTGAGTTCAGCGAAACTATACATAGTTATAAGATTGACGTTCGATTCGTATAATAAAATTAATATAAATAGGAAATATACATAACATTATTTATCTTATTTTAATAATATTTAGAAACGTGCATATAAATTAATGAATAATTTCCTGTTCAATAAAAATGTAATGCGGTATTACATTATTAGATTTTAATATAGGTAAATCAATATTTATAATATATTTAGTGATGAAAACTGTTTTCTATGTAATTCAGTGTAGAGTTGTGCAATATAGTTAAACTAATATATATTTTTCTATATTCGATATTCACTAATTTATTTAATACAAAAAAAGATTTTTTCCTAGAGCTATGTATGTATAAGTATTGTTCACAAAAGAAGTAGCCAAAAGTACATAAAGTTTAATGTAGGTTCGGTAGAAGAAAATATATATTTTTTTATCTGAAAACGTGATCGGTTTTTCCTAACATTCTTATGGACATCTGAAAATTCGCGTGAAACCAGAAAATCTCTTAAAACCCTAAATTCCCCGAAGTACCTCGTAAAAAAATCGACGTATTTTGTAAACCCTGGACAACGTATGATATTACTCGTGTGGAACGAAAGATATTGACTAAAATTCGTATATATAAACACATTATTTTGTTTCTGGTTCATGCATATTGCATATCTCGTCCTGGCTTGTTTTTTACCACTTTATTTCTCTACTCGAACCATTATTCTAAATTATTGTTTTATGGTCGGGAGCTTAATAGCCTGGCAGCAGTAATACGTTTATAGTGAAATAGTTTTATTTAACGACGGGGCTGGGGGTAGAAATAAAGTTACCTCAAACCCAATACCTATCATCCGTGTCACATTCTTGAATTAAATTGACGTGTTTAAAAATCTGATGGAAAAATCCTATGGTGACTTACTACACCCACAAACGCGCGCATATAAGCATACAGTTGGGTGCACCTTTCAGCGGCATAGAAATTGCAGAGTTTGGCTGTTAAATCGGCTTAGGGCCCCCCAGGGCCTTACTTACACGTCTCTCCGCCTCATCTCGCTGCCAAGTCTTTCCCCGTCTTTAATAGCTTCTGCACAACAATCCTCGGGACTCCATTAACTAATAGCCTATCCCACTGGACCACCGTCACAGTTGCCCATGGCAACATGACAACGACAACGGGCTAATTGTATATATATATTTTATATTATATGTTCCAGTGTAGCAAAAAAATAATACTTATCGATGGAAAAGTTATTTCCCATTTCCATCCACCTGTACTATATATGAAAATATATTCAAAAACGTAAAAGAACGTAAAAAAACAAAATCTTCCGTATACAACATCCATTCAATACCAGGAATCTGTCATGATAAGAAATGACACTGTTAAATAGGGTTTTCCACTTGAATACGTTGCAGTCAATAGCCGGGTATAATGCAAAAGTTGCGCATGTGTACAAGTATTTTTTTCTTTCTTTCCTTTTTGTTGTTCAATTCCTATGATTTCCAACAATACAGCTGTCTCGAATATACGATATAGTCGAACATAAAAACATGTTTTGTCAAACGTATGTGCATAATATTTATTGAATATGGACTAAATCAATTAGTAGGTATATCTATATATAGCATGAACATAAAAGAAAATCATATTGAACCTTATAGGTAGGTACTGCTTTAGTGAGTGATGAGTATTGAAGCGTAATTCACTTATGCTTTTGAGTTATTCATCTATTATACATATAATACTGATACTAATAATCTAAAAAATAAAACAAAGTTTATTTTAGTTAAATAAATATACTTAACTACCTTGAAGCCTCTATACTTGCCAATACTCTAAACATCGTTCTGAACGTTTTTTATAATAAATAACTAACACATCTTGTCTTGTATATTTTATTATGTACATTATACAACCATAAACAAAGTTCCTTTCTGATAAAACTTTTAACATCTGAAAATCTAAAAGTTGGAAACCTTAAAGTTTGGAAATTTACAATGTACTACATAGGTTTCTCTGAAGTTAATCACTATACCTGGCTGAACTTCAGGTAAAAACTACTGCTGTACTCTAAGTGTACCTAATCATACATATTTCTACGTTTAGCAATGAAACTTCAAAAACATTTAGATTTAATGAAACTAAAATGTTTTACTGGAGACTGACTTCAACAAACAAATTCTTTATAATAAAATATAATGTTTCAAATTCTGCTTCGCATCGTGTGCGATGGTAAAACGATGGGTGTGTAACTGACAAGACGAGACTTCCGTTAAACTTGCGATCCTCAATAATGAGTTGTATTTTAAATATAAAACTAGATAGGATATAGGATATATATATAATTTTTAAATTTCATATAATTACATCACTTCCAAATAAATTATAACTGTCATTTTTAGGTTTTAAAAATAAAACCGTCAAAGTATAATTTACTTTTTATACTCGTATATAAGGCCCGAATACCTAATATAATCGCCTCTGGAGCTGTCGTTGTGTAGTTATGACTAATAAGATGCTTCACGAATTGTGCTTGATTAATAATTGCCTTAAAAATTATACCATCAGTGGTGGACAAGAACAAGTATTTTTCATATCTGTTTAGTTTCCACTGTAACGGTATAATAATAATATGTTCCATGTATAAAAACCGATGTCCGTCTTAAGCCCACTTTTAATTCCTGCAGTAGTATTCACGTTTTGTGTATTTTTCCGTATTATTTTTAGATTTAGATTCGTTTTATATGAATAATTGTTACGAATGCACTGACATAAGTAAATAACAAAAATAGCTATTGTTAATAATTACTATTGTTTGCAATTACATAGGTCAACAATAGTCGTTATTATATTATTTCACACGATTGACCGGTACCGGATAACGCGGAATCTGACTTGTTATTTGCTTCTATATATGTGTCAAGTACTGAAATATTATACTATACCGCATATTCCATTAGTTCTATTCAATCAATCATCATTTTACATTTTACTACGGCTGAAACGGTGTATATATTATAAAATTGATAGATCTGACAATACGGCGGTTACAACAACAAATTGTGTTTATTTCATTTCTGTGTTTCAATTACACGCTACCTTCGAACTTCGAATGAGGTAATACTGGTGTACACCAATATTATAATACTTGTTTTACGGTATTATATTCGAAACATGCATACGCGTATACACTGCCCATGACATTGGATATTTTCAACTGAACTATATTATAACAAATACGGTAAAAACAAAAATGATTTTCGATTAAAACTTGTGTGCACACCTCTCTATTAATTTGCTTAATGTTATGAATCATGACGTGATTGTTTTTAAATTGACGTGAACGATAATAGCACAATATGTTCAGTTTTGATATACGGCGCCGATGGCCGCGGTGTATAATATTATGCATTATTATCAGAAAGCATTCTCCGCCTGTCCGACAGACCGTGAAAAACAATAACGAACAACCCTCGCCTACTCCCCCACTCCCCCCAATCCACAACTCTGCGAAATCGTGACTGCTTTTGCTATTAGGCATTTTTCGAATCAATTTTTTGCATTGTCCGCACTTGACACGTGTGAATATTCATGAACTCTTACTGCCCTTTATATATTATTATGATCAAAACGGCCTAAGTGATTTCGAAAACTATCTACTCAGCTACGCCCGAAACACATGCACACGAATATACCATGTATACGCGGTAATATTATTCGTCCTGACTCGCATTGGTCTCTCGTTCTGCATATTGAACTCGGCGCAGCCATTTGTATAAATTTAAACACGGTCACTCTTCGGACTATTGAAGTATATATTTTCATTAAAGTTATATTATTTTAATGTACCTATCTGTTTAATTTGAATAAAATCAAACATGTCGTTGTAAGTGAAAAATAATATGGAATCCAATTATATTGATATCATAAAGTTTTATGTACCTAGGTAAATATTATAATACCCATAGGCATTAGGCCGGTACGCATACCTACCGGTTTTTTGCATGTTTATTAATAAAATAATCCTACCGACAATACACGTATTATAAGTTTACCTCGGAAGTAAATTAAAAACATATATGACTCCCCGTCTAACCTATGAATTTTTAATTTTATTATTTCGGTAAAGAATTCTGTAAGTTCTTTCCCCGTATTTTTACGTCTCGGGAGACGTTTTCATCTAAAAACTTCCTCTTTACCTTCCGGTTGTTAATGGAAAATCCGCCCAAGCATAAGGAATAGTAATTACCGTATAATAGCCATAAAGGGGGAAAAAAGTAACGTCCACTTGTGAATTATTTATATATAGAAATCTTTTTTTTTGCTAACTTTTATGGTTCGTTTTTATTATTATTATTACTCGATAATGTGTGTGCCCATCTTCATCATTCAAGCATGGAATTTACTATACGTTTCATTTCGTGTTTTGTTATTATTTTAATAACACCATATACCTGATAACGAAAATTGTACCGAATGTCATTATATTCAAGTGTTATTTAATATGTATAAACTGTATCGTGTTTCTGTTATATGAAGTACTTACTCCGAGCTGGTGAGTTAATTTCACTAAAATAAAAAATAATTTTTCGAAAAACGCTTGGAAGTAAAATAAAACAAATTTCACCACGATGTATAATAATTATTAATACTATAATAATGCCACATTGGTGTTGTTATTTTGTTAATAATCATGGCTGGCATACGGTGGATGACTGTGATGTATACAATTTTGAATTTATAAAATATTATATAACAGCAGAACAGTCAGGTGACTGCAATTTAGCCCTCCGTTCGGAACACAGCTATAAAATAATATAGCAAAGCGAACCGTTGCAATCGTGTCTTTTTGATGATAACTGTGAATTATAATACAACTAATTATAAATGGAATCGAAGGGCACAGCGTGTAGCGCTTTACGCATGACAAAATGGAAAATACCATTGATCATTTAGAACCGATCAGAATGTACTGCTGAGCAGATAGTTGTGTCGTGTACCCTAAAAACGTGACGGAAAAAAACACAGACTAAATAAATAATTTTAAATCTAATAAAAAAAAAAAAAACAATGTTAAAAAAAACCCGAAAGTGTTCATGTCCATTGCTAATGGATGATTGTAATGCGACACTGGTTTTCTTCTGTCTATCCATTTATTTCACTCATCCGGAAAACATTGCGCGTGAAATTCGATTGTACAACGACAATCCAATATACTTAAACTAAAACCATTGCCTGCAACGTTAATCTCTTCGGTTTTTATTAGGTATTTCAACTAATGAAACTGTATTTATTTCTATGTAATCGTTCGTGTTACGTACAGATGGATGACGGTACACGTACTGTATAATGGTCATATAATAATATAGTAAACGAATTTCAAGTTTCAAAAATCAAAAAAATAATAATAATATTTTTCATTAATAATAAATTACAAATTATGCGTACATTTGTTATTTTCGGCATACTAAATTTAAATTATTATTACAATTTTTCATTTTAATATGGGTTTATTTTTATTTTTTTTCGAAAATTTAAACATCAAAGTATTTTATTGCCTTTTTCACCTTGATTGTAAGTCTGTACACAAAAAATATAAGAAGTTCATTCTTAATATATTTTTATTGTTGGAAATATTCCATTTGTACATGTCAAAATATGAATATTATTCATATTAAACTAATTTATAATATCCACTAAACCAACATATTCTTGTTCAGTTTACATAGGTTATGTAAATAAAAAAATTATTTAATAAAGTATAATCGTTCACTCAAATTCATAAAAAGTGTATATTTTTATGAAACTCTTCTCGTGACATTTAAGTTTTGAGATGCATATTAAAATCACACCCACAATGAAAATGTCGCGTTTTGCACTTGACAATATCACCACAAAATATTTTATACATATGATGTTGTTCTGCATGCTTAAAATATGTGAGATAATAATTTATTTATTTATCCACGGGAATCGTTTTATACAAACTTAATAATTATAAATCGTAATATTATTCAAATAATTTTTAAAAATTGTATTTTTAAATAACTAAAACACAACATGATATTATACTTTTTTATCAATTCAATATAAATCATATGTTATTTTTATTTTACATTTTAACTGTAATAATTATAATTGTATTAAACTGTATGTATTATTTATCACATAGTCGGTCAATAAGCGAAAGAGAACGTGCCAAATGGCAGTTACGAGATAACGGAGCTTTACATTTCCTGTCATATTTTTTATTTTATATTCGCAAAGAACGTTGCTGACGTTTATAAGATGATATATATTTGTCGTACTTTGAAACAATTTTTTTATCCTCGTGAATACATTTTTCTAATTTTCTTAAACAGCCTTCGAAGAAAAAACCTTATAAAATATAACTTTGAGAATTCGCGGAATTTTGACTTAAAGCGACTTACAATTACGACGACGGTCACCAAACTTTTACGCTTTACTTGAGTGATGTTTAATGTAACACGCATGGTTTTCCTCCGTACAGCTACCGTCCTGCCCGGGCAAAGTTGTCTGAAGTGTGTTTACCCCTCTCTCACTCCCCCGTCCAATTTTTACGTCTGTTTGGTTATGTGGAGCGGTCGAAAACTTTTTCTCTCGGCCTCTCCCGTACAGTCCCTCGGAACATCACACCCCCTAGGGTCCACGTTGTCAATTCGTGTCATGTGTGCGGCAAATTTCATTTTCAGTGAGAAAGAAAAAAACTCCCCCTACCCCTTTTCTACATGAGCCACCACCACTCGCTCAACCCCCTACCCTAATTGTGTTCCGGTAATCACTGAAATTCAGAAAGCGCCTCGGAGTTTTCGCACGCTCACAAAACGCACCTTATATACATTATACATATACAACACACAATATATATATATAAAATATATAATGCATGTATATACGTATTTTCATGTACTGCTGTGTACGCACGCACAATAACAATAATCAGAGGCTTTTCGTGGTTATTATTATTATTAGGTATTATTATTTCCGGCCGTCGTGACTAGCATGGAAACCTAGCCTGTTAAATTATATACCTACCTATTGTAAAATAGTATAAGTGTGTGTGTATACGTAACACATAGTGACCACCGACAATGCATCCGACCGACGAAGATTATTATACTGAATTTAATAGTCGAATTGCACATAATATCTAGATAAACAGGAATTATCAGAATAGGGCTAAAATAACCTGCAGTACTCTGGTCTGTAAAAACGCTGCATTTACCCGCTAGTCGATTATATACGGTTCTCGGTCGATAAAAGTTTAAACACTTTTGTTTTTAAATTCAGTACATTATATATTATAATATTATACCACCCATATTAGGTATAAACATCAATTTGCAAATATACCATTGTTTGTGTTATTAATACCTATCGTTATGGTTATCGTTATTTCACTTGGGCGTAAACTTCATAATTTGACTAGTTTTGAAATGCGTCGACGTTTGCGACAAAACGCAAATTTTTAACAACCTCGTAGAGGATATTTCGCAACTTTAATCTTTGTCACAGTGCCCGCCGGAAGTCAGAAAATACACGCGTTTAGACAGAAAACTTTTAAAAAACATTGTATACTTTCTTTTGCATTTTCGGTTTAGTGCGACCCGATGATTATATACTTACCGCCCACAGTTTGAGTTGATTTTTTCGTGATAATTTTACAGTCTATAACAAGAACGCAAAGTGCACGTAAACAACAATACCATACTGTATACCTACTGTTTCCTCGACGCTGCAGTGGTCCTATAACTAGTTCGCTGCTGCAAAACTGCCCGTATCGCCTATCTGCGATGCGCATAATGTGCGGTAACCACCTACCATACGTCTGGTATACGCTGTACGCGCTGTAAGACGCACGCACACACGGAGTCAAGAGTGGAAACCCTATCGTCGCGCGTTAATAATTTAGTTCGTCTGCTCGCGTACTGCACACACGCGGCGAGGAAATGAATACGAAACGGGCTGATCCCGGAATCGCGTTTCCACCCACCACACACACACCGTATAATGATATTGGTTCCGTGTCCCGAGACGTTTAACGGAAGTGCTTCGGGTCGCCCGACTCGCAATATTGCATTACGATCGATATATGAGGTCCCCCGCGTATATGCGTATAACTGTCCCCGTATTTTATCCGCTATACCCGCCCCCTGCTAGGATAAAACGTCCTTCTTTTTTTTTTTTTTTTCTATTCCGATAAATCGTGAACGGAAAGCATTACTCGAGTGTGCTGGCGGTACATCGTACACAATATATATATATATATAATATAAGTATTATATTAGTATTATCCGCAACCAGTGGTATATATGTATGAATGAAATCGTTATGTAAATTATATAGGCTGACTAATGACTAAAGTGATGAGTGAGTATATAATATATAAACCGTATTCATGATAAAAATCGGGACACCGTATACAAGACATAAGTGCCTATGTATATATATATAATAGTATACGTACTACTTTGTATATTAATAATTATAATGAAGGAGATGTGCCATATGCGGGATGTAGTGCAAGACAAATATATCATTAACATCGTCGTGAGCATTAAGTACATAACTGTGTAAATACTTCAATGCTCGAAGTATAATATACGTAATATTATATTATACACTTAAAAAAAGTTATTAAACGCGCTTGATAACGAGCATAATTATTAAACCACGAACACAGTATAAACGACAAGAACCAAAGTGAGACTTCTGAAACAATAATTCCTTTTTAAATGTGTTTACCGTGTATACGAGTTGTGCGTACATATTGACCATTATTTTTTTATTCTCTCGACGATCCATCAAAACTATTGCTTCAAAACAATCACCGATCGTATATCAAGATTTAAGCAAACTGACTTACACGAAATGTACCTACTGCAGTACAACATTATTTGTGTTGTTGTGTACAACCTCAATAGCGCTTTTCTAACATTTATCTCTATTACTGCGTTACATAAAGTCATATCTCTAATCTAAACGCAGACTCGTATTTTTCAATTTGAGAACGCGTGAGCTTGGAGCTAAGCATATTATGTATCGTATACATGAAAATATGTATTGCATTTCGTTCGATTTAGAAACGCAATAACTATACAAGCGTATAAAGAATTTCTTAATCAATTTGTCTGTTTCCAATACATAGTGTTTCCGAAAGAATTGTGCTCATAAATATTTCCTTTTATGTTTCAGACGCAATATGCGAAAAACGCAGCCTCGACGAACTGTGCGGAGAGATTACCAGTGACGCTCCGCTCTACTCGATGTTCAGGGTAGATGCCACTCCGATCCCGTGCCCGTTTGATGGGCTTCAAGCGCCGTTTCATTTCTCGTATAGCCGTGGTGGTTACACCGAATGCAAGTGAGTAAACTTTATGTAAAAATATATTGTAATATATATTAGTTGGTTATCTGGAAGGTAGATTTTTGTTTCTTTATTGAATCAATGAATCATTATTATTATTAACGAAGTGCTAATTGCGAATACAGTACCTAAATACATCACGATGCTCACCAATAACATATGATATGCTCCAGAAATACGTTCTTGACCTGTGTCTATTATATTTAGCACATTTTTTCAAAGTAATAAAATCGTTAACTACAATAAATTGGAGCTACTTAAATATCAGTTTAACTTCTATAACTCGTTTCACCAATAATATATTACTAAAGTAAAAAGTTATGTTAAAATTATTATCAATAATTGTACACAGGTAGTATTATTTTTTTTTATTAAAGAAGAAAGCCTCAATGACTTGACCATTGGCTTGTTTTACGTATAGTTCCTTAAATAATGTTAGTATTATTATCAGACTCATGATTGCCTAAATAAAATACCATAAACATACAGTATATGTTACTGTGATATGTGATATAATATTCAAACCGTTACGAATTGTTCAAATAAATAGCATATACCTGCTGAAATTTCAATAAAAAATGTACAAATATTTTGTAATCGGTGCCAGTAAAACGATTATTTTATTTCGTCAGCTTTATTACATATTATGCCAAGGTATATGTGATCAAATTTTTGGACACATTTTTTTTTGTATTTTAAGGAAATTAATATTTACATTATGAAAGACAGACAATTCGTCATTTATCATTAAAAAATAATGATGCATACACCAAACATTACAATATGTTACATTATTGTTAAATTATTCAAGTTACTCATATCATATACATTATACATAGTATGTAGGTACTAAATACTTCGTAAGTATATTGTATTTGGATACATTTCATCACAGACTATACAGTGAATCGAATAATCCGTCAAACGAATTACGTCGTACGGCGTGCTTCGATTGCTAGATAATTTTAGCAATTATTACTAAAACTCATTGTTTGTTCTACAGGTCGCCGGTTTCAAAAGCCGATTCGTGTACGTCAGACTCGAGGTTGATGCTCAAGTTTCAAGCTTGCCCGGACGTCCATAACACTGAGAGCACAGGTAAATAACTTGAGACATTCCAAGCCTTCGTTAGCGTTGTTGTCCCTCGTCCTCTCACCTATCCGGCTATACCCATATCACCGTCGAAATCCGCGTATGCGTTAATTCTCCTTCTCTACTCAGACACATGCATACACACTCACACACACATACACACACACACACACACCGCCACTCATCCAATAGCAGTTCAAATCGATGCTGACAGGCCACGTGACAGATTTATTGAAACAAACCGTCAGCTAAACCGCGTTTCGCCGCCTTGTCGGTCGAGTTTATAACATGTGTCAAACATAAAGGCCCCGCAGACCGGGGCGGCGTTTTTTGATTGACGTCCGTGACAGTTAACAATGCCGGAGAAAAGCATTATGGCTTTCGTAACGATTCGATAAGGTCAGTTTTTTTTCCACCCGAACGTTTATTGTTCAGTCGGGTAATAATAAATTAAAATTTTTTAAACGCGCTCTTATGAAAAATGAATAGATAGGAACTGCTATGCAAGCGTACCTATGTATATATATACATATTATATTATTGAATCGACGTTAATAATATTGTCTGGATTGCACATAGAGAAGTGAAGACCATACAATTGTATTTGTACAGGGTGTGTAACGCAAGCAGTTGACAGTCGAACATTGTTATTGCGTTTACAACTGTCAACTATCCGTGATACACACTATATATTATAATATAAGTAAAAAAAAAAACGTTGAATGGAAAACCCCCTCGTAACACAAATGCGTAAGGTCTGCTGCAGTTCATCCTTAAATATTGTCTCACACGTTTTATAAACGCTTCGATATTTTAATATGAAAGGTGCGCATGTATTTAACCGTTTGATATTTTACAAGGATTGAAAGTAAAATAAATTTAAGAAAATGTCTGCGATTCGTGTGTCGAAAAAAAAAACAAGTTACGCATAGCATAAAAGTTGTATGATTTATACGTTACTTGTTTGTTGTGTATATGTCGTGTTTACTATACTCGTATATTATGTATACGTGCACGGCAGGGTAACGACTAATACATAAATCAATTTACTATAATTATATTTTTATAAGTTATACGTTAATTTTTAAGATTCGTTTCTATAGTATTCCGTTGTGTACCTACTCAAACGAAGTTTGAAGTATGATTTTTTCAATGCCTCCAAACCATGTGGAAAAAAAATGTTTAAACATTCGCATTAAATAAACGTCTAAAAAATGCACAAGTTAATCTATATTATAACCGTTAAAAAGCTGTACTCAGGCAACAAAAAGGAATGTTCGTTATTATTTATGATCCCTATATAATACTATGTATAATTACAGCTTAATATTCGCATTATTAATATTTAATACCTACCTACTTATGTTTGCTATAGAAGGGGTTCGATCATAATTTCCATTAATTTATTTATTTATATAAAACCATCTAAGTGTCTTAGAATATTAAATTAATATTAAATATTTGCACTTCTCTAAACTATAGTTACTTCTCACGATCACAAATCCTTCATTTTGTAGATCAAACGAGGTTTCCCCTAAAATGTTATTTTGCTTATTGAGCTGTGCTAAAATGAATATCAAAATTAAACAGGAAAGTTCTTTTAGTTGCAAAATAATAAAGTTATTCACATTATAATAGCATGCTTATTTTTGGTTTGAAATTATAATAATTATAGCCTGACGAAAGTATAATATCCAAACGTAACAATGTTCGTGATTTATAATTTTAGCAATTATTATTTGTATCTAAATTATTACTTTTATTTTTTGTTATATATATTAGATTAGCTATTTGGGTCGATTATGGTATACAAGTAGCCAGTATAGGTAGGAGGATTTATGACTCCAGACTTATTTATTGTTATTTCAAAGCATATCTTGTTTTATGTTACCAAACAGATTTAGCCGATTTATGATCGTTTTCTCTACCAGTTATCGCCGTTACTAAAAAGTTTCAATGAAATATTCTGGACGTGTTCAATCGGGCTAGACAGATTTTCGGCCAATGTGTCGGTATAGAACGTGTAAAATTTATCAAGTTGTATTTGTTTTTTGGAATCCAGTCATATATACCACCACCAGGGCCCCCTCCCTCCCATGCGTAATCCATCATCGTCGGTAATCCGTTTAAGGGAAAAACTTTTATTACTTAGCTCCCCTCGTCCCTGGCCACACATTTTTAAGCCCTTCCCTCCCATCCCTCCCATTTGCCCCTTGTTATTTCATATCTGAGTGTACGTGTGTTATTTGTTATTATTTTTACCGTGCTGTGTGTAATGATTTCCGTCGTGAAATTCCACATAAAACGAGGGATTTGTTATTTTTATGTTCACTCCGTGATTATATATCGTTTCGTCTTGGTGGTGGCGCACGCTAAATCCCACATGTGCCATGTGCGCGGGCGGTCGCTCGCGTTGATCGATCGTATTATGTTTGTTGTTTCTGTTGCTGTTTACACAACCAAACCATTTCGCTGCGCTAAACTCACAGCCTGGTGCTGGTTGTAAATTAACAAAGATAACAAATAGTTCTACTTGTTGCTTTTTAATCAGTCGTCAAAAGATCCTTTGGCCACTAACTAGACAACGTTATACATTATGTATATATGCGGTTCTGGGTTCACTTCAACCGTGTTTGTTTGTATTGTAAAATGTGAGCAAGTGGACGTATTGTAATGTGCGCTTTGATTCAAATTCGATTGATTTAACCCTAAATATTAGTGAATGGTGTAATATGTAAATTTGTTTTTTAAGTGTATATTGCTTAAACGATGTTGAAAAAATAATTACATTTATTTAAAATATAAAGCAAACGTATTGGTTCGGTAGTATTTTTAATTGTATTGATCAACTTATATTATAAAAGAGAAAGAAACAGTTTGAAAAATAAAATTGAATACCAGTTACTCCCTCTGAAAATGTATACTGTTTATTGATTTGAAAAACTGCGGTTGTTTTTTTTTTTATTTTTTTTATCGTTTATACTTATATTATAAAATCCTTCATAATGTTCTAACCCTCCTGCGTATTTGCATCAAACTGTCTCATTCAATACAAGCCATCACATAATATCGGTCGTGCCAAACGTGAATGATATATAGGGTGAGGTATGTGTCGAAGAGAATAGTCTACTAACTCATTATTACTGTTATACAAGCTTGTGTCACAAGTAGGTAATAAGGCACCTTGGGCATCAGTCATTGTCGGCAATAATACACGTCAAGCCCTCTACCACGTCGGCAAACTTCATATATTATTCAAGAGAACCGCAAAAACGAACTTTAACCGAAAGTTTAAAATGTACCTCTATTGTCTTGTGTTTGTGTTTTTTTTACTCTATTTATTGGTAAAGCTATAAGGGTTTTGCGGTCTCGTCAAAATGCCGTAAATTCGTGCCTTGAATATTACACCAAAATGTATAGGAAAATACAAAAAATATTGACTGAACCTAAATTCAAAACCTTAAACATGCCAAAAATATTTGCTACTTACCATTTATCGATCAATTTATTCATTAGATGTCAAACGATTTTGTTTACGCTATCTCTATTTATACCATAAAGTTGTAACTATTTTTTTATAACAAATTATGAATCATGTTGCATACATTATTTGTACGACATTCAAATCGAAACCTTTACAGATTTCTAGATATACAATTCCAAAATAGAATATCATAAATTGCATTCTACATAATTTAATTTTGTATTGAATAAATACAATTTATACTTTATACAGGTACTTATGTCAAAATATAATCAACTTTTAATTAATAACCTTTAATTAAATACAAATGAATATTTCTTGTGAAAACTAATTATTGAAACTTAAAAATGTTATAGGTATCAAAAGATTAATTGTTCATATATCACTGTTATAACTAATTTTATTTAAATGTATTAACTTCTAAGATAAAATTCATATTTTTAAAGCCTCTTATTTATGCAGTTATTATTATATAAGCATCCATGGGCCATATCCCGTGACTCTTGACCATAACTTATAATTTATACTCTTAACAGTAATTACTGATGTGTAATATCTTTAAATCAAATTCGTTTGATAAGTTTTATTTCAATTATTTTTTGTCAGATACCCAAAGATTTAATTATTTAAAAACTTCATTTTTAATGAGTTTGGCGTTTTATTTTTCTCTTTAATACATCGTCAAAGAGACTGTCGTATGGATTTTCTTTAAGTTTACCCAAAAATTAGATTAAAGTTTTTATATCATTCTGAAACTATATAGATTATTATTTTATATTCTCGTGAGTAAAATCTCTTTTAAAAAGTTTTTGGGTCTTTAAATTTGATTTTCATTCGACCTTTAAGCTGCTTTTAATTTTATCCGATTTACTTATCACACAGACATCAACTAATAGTTAATTACGATACAGATTTTATTCAAATCTTGTTAAATTAATTTCAATGGAAGCCCTAAAAATCTAAAACTACTGCATATTAACGAGTTGTAAATTAGTTGTATTACTTGTATTAAATTCTCACAGTTTTTGTTACATGATTTTCTTAAAAATCCATATAAATAAAGATATAATAAGTAATAACGGATGATAGACGCTATTTGTGTAAACCGACCACGTTTTTCCCCCAAACCAGGTGAAAACAGATTACCCATATCAGATAAACTGTCCTTTTTCCGTCTGGGCCAAGAAAAATAAATTATTTTACTAGAGAATAGGACGTTTAACAAAACCATTTTATCTTTAACCTTTTGGTGTGCAAAACTATAAAAATAAATTGTTAATTAATGTATGTAATATATTGAAAATTACAAAAAAATGAAATGAAATGAATATAAATAAACATTGTATTCAACAAATGTATTTACTGTTTTAAAAAAAACTGATGATAAAAATGGTATGAAATAAAAAAATAATTGTATTGCAAACAAACAGGTATTTTGTTTCTTTCGATATATTTACGGTATTCTCTACTTAGGCCATCATGCATGTGTTATAATTTATTGTTTTTATTATTTTAATGTTATCCATCGTTGTATTATGTACATAAAGTAATAATATTTACTAAAACAATTTATTCTCTTGTGTACACTCAAGATTCAACGCATTTTGATCATAAATAAATGTATGTTTAATATATCTACATAATATATACAATATAGGTATATAGATTTAAAATTAAAGTAAAAATATTATAGTAATATTACATACACTTATTTAACTATTGAATATTAATGATTTTCCATTATCAAAAAGCGTTTATTGATAGTAACAAATTTTTTTATGTACCCTTGGATACCCAACTCACGATAAAACGACTCGCATAAAACAGCCACTCCTTTTTCTAGGCCCACTTTATTATGAGTATTTACACATTAATTGTAACCACTTGAAGTAAAGTAATTATAATAACAATAGTTAAATACATTTTTTTCATCATACTAATAATCTGTTGAACATTTTTTTATTTTATGACGTTGGGAAAATCATAAATATTTTAATATTAATACAATGACAGTAATAATATTATTGTTAGTTTCTAATTGATTAGTATTTCATTATCATAGGAACTTTGTTTTTATGTAAATGTATTGTTCTTGAATTCGGTTGGTAACTATATAAACTGTGTTTATTGTTAAATTATTAAAAAGTAGTTACCAAATATTAACTTACTTATTATATGCAATGTCAGTGTAGTTATAGTAATCAAATCGACAGCCAAAACCGATGTGGTCGATTTCTAACTAAACGAATAGTGCGGGTCGAGCCCGACGCGTAAATCATGCCCCTCTTAAAAAAACCTCCCTAAAAGTTCAGCGTCACACTCTGTTTCCCGTAATAGTTTTAATTTTTTTGGAAATACTCGCGAACCCTCACTCTGATCACGGTCACAATATCTCAGCTCAGCCATAATACACATATTTTACTACACTATGAAATATCAGTGGTTCCTAACTGGCAGTGGTGCAAAAGATTTGTATTCATTTTCATCGATTTTCAAATTTTTAAATACAATTTTATAACATGAAAGTTAAATGACCAACAAAATGCGTAGCGATAATTTACAACTCTGCGTAATTTTTCGTCATGACGTGGCGTTGATAATTTACGCGGCAGTATATACTATAATTGCGTGACCGATAACAATTAAATATTTGGAAATTATAAGTATACCTAAATAATGGTCCGCAGTGCGTGATTAAACACTCGCAATAGTGGTCCGTGGCACGAGTCGAGTTGGGAACNTCTTGAGTTTTGTTAGCTAACAAAAAATTATAACAATTTAATATACACCTTAAAGCAATATTAGAAAATAAAAATAGGCAGTAACTTTCTGAATAAAATGAATATAAAAATTATCAACAAAATAAACATAATAAATTGCACTTGCTTGGTTATTTTAGAATATAATAAAATAAGTAATAACATATTGTATAAATAAAATAGAAATTGAGTAGGTAACTTTCCGTATTATAAAATATTAAATTGTACAAATTAACAACAAAATAAAATAAGTAATAACATATTGTTTAAATAAAATAGAAATTGAGTAGGTAACTTTCCGTATTATAAAATATTAAATTGTACAAATTATCAACAAAATAAAAATAATTATTTAGGTACTTAAGTACTTTGAGTTTTGAGATCGTCATATGTTAAAATTTCTACTTCGGCTTCAGTTTCTGACTCACATTCAGATGTTTCATCATCATATGGAATTACAAAACTTTCATCACCTGAATCGTCTTCATCTTCAGCTGTTTCATAACCATTTTCATCAATGTCCATTGGCATATCATTCAACTCCTGTGATGTAGTAGTAGTCAATGTAGATGTAGCAGAATTTAATTTTGATGTTTTAGGTTTTGGAGTATTGTTGATTAACTTCCAATTATGGCTGATGTAGGTTATTTTACCAGCCCTATCACATGTTAGTTTATTTCTTTTTTTTGTGTGAATGTTCCCATAAGTACTGAATGAGCGTTCTGTGGCAGCTGATGTAGTCGGAGCAGTTAAAATACTTGTAGCTATTGATGAAAGAATAGAAAAAGAACATAAACCATTCCACCATACTAGAGGTTCCATTGAACTTGCAGATTCCCATAAATAACTTTTTAACCAAAACCCTGTTGTTTTTGTTTTATAATTAGCCAACTCGGACATTATGGTATTAGCATTTAAACCTCTGGTTATTGAAATATTATAAATAAATTCAGATGCATCAATATACTCTTCAGGAGTGAGTGAAGTTCCTTGGTCACATGGATCGAGTACTGTTGCTGCCAAATGTATGGGTTTTATCATATTTAATTTTCTTCTTTGGAAATTAACACACATTTTTGAGGAATCAGTTAGGTTGTAATATATGTTTATAATTTATATTTTTCTTTATCAGTACGACAGTACCTAATCAGTAATCAGTAATCACTAATCACTGGAGCACAGCAGGGCATTGCCTACAAAGATCCTAAAACCTAATGATTGTAACATGGTATGTTGGTATATGATTCATAAAACTAAAAAAAAAATAAAATACTCATAAAGTGGTAAAGTAATTTATATTTATTACTTTACTGATAAATTACTTACTTTAAAATACTTTACCTAAGTAATATTACCGACTTACACCACTATGCATGCCATGATACCACGCGCGAATTCCGAGCCGGACTTCGTACCCGAATTTATTTTAAATGTTGACGGGTTAGATGCGGGGTGGTCTCAGTATAAAGCGGAAGATAACACGGTATTAGAATGCCTTGTTAACTTAGGTAGAGCAATTGAATATACTACCGGACAATCGGGTGAATTACGGATTCTGATTAATTCCGCGAAGGCTGCCGCGAATTTACTTCGTCCGGCTCGCACAGCGCCCACCGCGGGCCAAAACGTCGGTAACTCATCGTCCGTGTCCGACGCGTCGTCCGGTCCAACGTTATCGCGACTTCCGGAAATCCCCCTACCGAAATTTGGAGGCGATTTTCGTTTGTGGCCGACTTTTCGTGATACATTCACTAAGCAAGTCGATAGCCGCCAATACCTGTCGAACGTCGATAAGTTGTATTATCTGACTGGGTGTTTGCATGGTGCAGCCTTGGATGCGATTCGCAGTATACCCGCGTCTGATGATAACTATCAGTTGATATGGTCAACTTTGTCCGCGCGTTTCTACCGCCCGCGCATGGTCGCGACTTCGCTGTTAGAAAAAGTGTTAAACGCGCCGTCGTCGTCTCAGGAGTCATTGCACGACTTAACCGTTTTTTTGTCTACATTTGACGAAAACATTTCGTTATTATCCGCGATGGACATTCCCGACCTCGGGTCGTTCATTCTGTTTACTTCGGCTTTCCGTGCGCTACCGCTCGCCACTCGCAAATTATTCGAATCCACCATGACAAGTNTGTATCTCCCTCTCTCTCTCGCTCCCTCTCTCCGGCAGCCGCGAGAGTCAAACGCACGCGACGGTAGTTTTTAATCCTCTTACGTATTGTTAATATTAATAAACTTAATAACTATTTTCGTGTTGTCTCGCGCCGGGTGAGAGATGAACTTTTTCTCCGAGACGACGAAGACAGCGACGTTTAATGAATTTCCAAAGTGCAAATACGCACGCGACAGCCGTGTCCCGGCCGGGCGGTGTGTGAGTGAAGAACTTAATATATATATATATACACGCACACACATTAAGTACCGTTGTAACGGAACTCGTCTGTACCAGATCTAAGACAAAAGCTTTCTTCTAACCCTCCGCTTCCCGCGAAAGATCGGCGACGGCCCGTGGCACACAATGGATGGTGGTGGGGCGAGGGGGTACGTTCGTTTGAAGTGTATGCACAAGTACGACCGCCGGAGCCGCCCTTATTGCTCGGGCAACAAGTGGTAATTCTTCTAGAAAATGCGTGACATGAGAATTCCTCACATTCCATGTTAACTACTATTTTTCCCCCCTTGCTCATATAAAACCTATTTGTTGAATCGTCGCGACGTATTTTAAATCGTCGGATGCGGAATAAAAAGCTTACAATATTATTCTAACCTTTTCGTTGTGGTTCTATAATGCAGTCGTATTTGCTTCTGAAGTATTACGGAGCTTTATAAGTCTTATGCTTAACCTCGAGTTCCGAATTATCTCTAAAGATTATATCACTATTTTTGTATGTCGATTAAATTTGTATTTCCTCGACGATATTGGATTTTATTTTTTGAACATTTTGCTCTAGTATTAGATATATACATATATACATTTATAATGCATCTCGGCTGATGCTTAGTGCGTATAATTAATAATATAATCAAAGTAAACATTTTAAGTTGAACAAAACAATATTTCAAAGAAATTTTAATTTTAAATACATGACTACCGATTTTACTGTCATATCCCCTGAATATAATTTTGTTTGACTATATTATTGTATGGTAGAGCGTATCCATTTACGTGGAATAGAACCATTAGTGTTTATTTTACTATGGCTAATAAGACAATCGTTTTGGCTTGTAGGCAAAGGTTTCATGGTGGAAATGTTTTATACTGAAAGGAAGTTACACTCGAGTAAGCCCAGCAGAAGAATTTAGGGTTCCACACGGAAGCGTTCAATTTCTGTCACTTTTTAACTTCCTTCGATATAATATATGAACCATGTATTATATTTACTAATGTCTTCCTCTCTTTTTATTATTATTCTTATAATAGGACAAAAATTATAATGCTGTAGAAATGCAACTCCAAACGAGTTGACAAACGGCTATAGTTCACTGTCTTAACATAAATGTAGTACACAGTTCATTCTTATTTATTAGCATTTATTAACTTTAAAATATTTTTCGAATATTTTAATGGTATATATTTATGTATGTATGGTTTATTTTTTAATTATTTTCGCTCATTTTTATATTGAAGTATGTAAAACTAATTTATTTGTCTTCAACAATCAAAGATAAAAATGTAAAAAACTTCATCGTGTGTATTCAATTTTAGTTTATAATCTTCGAATAATAATATGGTCTAAACTCCCGACACGATTAATACCAGATGCCTTTAGAGGAGTGCCATGAACCTGTAGACAGATATGTGTGATGTGTGTACACAACGTGACTTATTGTATTGTGAGACGTTTAAACGATTATTAGTATGCACATTATTGTATTCTATTGCTATATAATCGTTAGGTAGTATTGATGTTGATAATAATTCATCATTCTTCAAACGATAAATTATTATCGTGCTCACGGTAAAATAATCTTAACTATAATAATTATTAACTTGTATAATTTAAACAATAATAATACTGACTTGATATATTTTTAGTATTAGTGCTATATAGTGCTTACATGTACCCTACTATATTAGTGGTAAATTATTTGCGGTTTTAAAGGGTGTTACACCTCTCCTGCTATATTTTAAGGCACAATAAATAAAAATATATTAATTATATTTCCCCTCCCACCCAAAAAAAATAAAAAATACAATGGCGTGGGAATACAAATTTTAAATAAGAATATTAGAGACCATTATTAATAAGTCAACTTCATTGTTGTGCTGTATTCAAATTAAATTGCCTTTATTTTTAAAACTTATCGCGTAACATCACTATATAGATGTATATATTATTTATTATATATATATAATCTATATATTATGGCTCTTTTAAGAATTATTTTATCTGCACAGTATTTCGATTCAAATGTTTCAATAATGTTTTGTGTGTTATTTATATGCCGTCGAGTCATTATTTCTTTTCCCAAGATATACAATTGTTTTAAAACTTCCATTTTATCATTAATATATAATTGTTGATACCCTTTTCCCCGTATTATATCAACTAACCTAATTTATCGCTAGAAAATCTCGGTTGAACAACGAATTTCGTCTTGATTGTAATTGAATAACAAGCGGCGCTCAAAGTTCTGAATCCATCTGATTGCCAATAAAATAACAAATAAGAGGATTAGGCGCAATGTAAGCGATTGAAGATATTCTTATGTGAGATAGTCAAAACTGGTCGAACACATTGTATTTTATAAAACAATTTCTTACAGGATATAACATGGATAATGGGCTCAATCTAAGTAAGTTCAACAATCAAATGTTAAAAAGTAAAAACCCCAAAAATAAAAATAAAAAAACGGGAAAGCGGAAAAAAAAGAATTAGATAAAGTTTATCTCGGGAAATGAAATATTGCAGTTTGTTCTCAAAGAAAAGTTGCCGTTACGGCGTTTGCACGATTGCCGCGTCCGAAACTTTCATCATTAGGACTCGGGACGAGAAGTGCGGTATACGGTCGTGGAAATTTTACCAGACAAGTCGGACGAAATGGACGAATGGGTTGGCTGTTTGGGAATGTGGGGTGGGTGGACAAGATCGGACGACATATATAGGTGGGGGGATGGGGGAGGATGAAACACTGGGTAATATGATAAACATTTTATCGCAGATGTTCGCCTCGCAGCGACGGTGCAGACTGCAGACGATGCCGTCAAGCTGCCACTTAACGAGACTTACTAACTTCGCGAAACCGCCGCCGGCGCTGTGCGCTGTGGCACTCATCGACGGGCGACACACGCCGCGATTGTTCGCACTCTATTCCCCGCCGCGTTTTACCGGACTCCGCGAAGAAACGACGGGTGCCCCCCCCCCTCTCAGTCTGACAGTGTTGTTTGTCTCGTCTCCTGTCGACTTATACATCAGTGCCACACTAATAATTCCTTTTTAAACGGATAATATAGAGGTACAGGTAACCGTGTATGGTGTATATGATGAGGACGGACATACAGAGACCTCCAGTTTATCGGCTGGCAGACTCGGTCACTGCACTCATATTTCTATATTATATTTTGTTTTGTTAAAATAATGGCGGGGGGTATCATACTAATTACATATTATATAATGAATACATTTATATATTTCGCATGTTGTAAGGAGGGTTGAAGCCCCTAAACCCCTCGTGTCTATGACCTTGAATAATGCACCTACACTATAGTCTACAGATAATAGAACAGCTGACCTCAAATCATTTGTTACATGTGTTGTGTTTTAATTATTATAATAGCGGAGGCCATATAGTTATCCCGGTATGGTATAATGTAACACATAATATATGCTATAAAGTCACCATAATAATTATGTGTATACGAATTTCCTCTGTCGACCGCCATTCCGATAGCAGTACCTCACTTGCATTTAGTAGTATTGTAGACCATCATGTCCTGTTCATTTTGCTATGTACAAAGTATATTATGCGTTTATGTCTATATAGTGCACGAGTGCAGTATAAAAACCTGTGCACTTGATCGACCTTCTTCTATTCAGCCTTTGATATATCCGTCCACTCTGTAAAATAAACACATCAAACAGATAAACTAGTCCAGAATAGTTTATATTATATATTATGATACCTATTTTGTATATAAAAATGACGTAAATTATAATAAACATGACACAAAAACAACTGAGCGCACGCTGTGTACGTGGTGTACAATAATATTTTTATGACTCGACTACATATCGTGTCATTCCTTATCTTTGTTATATTTTGCAAAGTATATAGTGTAACAAACTTACGTCTGTCACAGACTTTTATAACACTAGAAATCACATAATACTTGTCACCGCGTTGACGGATGAATAGCATCTCGTGTAGCCGTTTTCTCTTTGGCAAACAGACAAAATATATATAGATAAGTCCTCGATATTTTAGTATGTATATTGTATATATATATATATTATATAGGCTCTTGACGTAACATACGAATTATTTATCTTTATTATTCGACATTATAATTTATAATAGCTGATGAACATCTCAACTGTTTCTGTACTTTGTACTATTATAGATTTATGTGCCTATGCCCTATATATAATACGTCTGTGTATATATAAATGACACAGTAACCCTAATCCCAGCTTCATCACCTCCTCCCCCAAACTTTGCGCGCACATACCTACACCATATGCTGTCCTATCGTCGTCCGTTGTGATGTCATTGTCTGTCTATATTATACTTCTCTCAGTCACTGCGAAAACAGACACTCGCGGGAGGAGTTTACTCGCGTATATTTACACTATATATTCAATAATTGGGTCAAGTATTATAATATCGATCGCGACTTCCGAATTAAACGGCCTGTTGTATGTATATATAGTGTCGCACGCGAAATAAACACGAGATTGTCCCTCGCGATACAGAGGAGGGGCTCACCCCCTCGCAGTGTGTTTGCATGTCCCGATGAGGTATAACCGTACTGCGCTCTCGCTCGGTCCCGAAACAATAAAAAGCCAAAATCTATAACAGCACCGGTGGCGGCCTGACGCGCCGAAATATTTCTAGCTTGTTTTCTACGACTTTCATTCCTCATAATATGCCTGCTGGATACTTCTCTAAAGTATTGCTCTTTCGCGATCGCTGTCATACTTATATTATTATCTTATATTTTTGACGCTAACACTAACCGTAATATTATATAATGCAGGGATTCTCAAACTGTAGTTTATTACTGTGGTTACATTATATTAAAATGGGCAGAATTTGGTATTGTATTGGCAATAGGCAAAAACCATAATTAATGGCTTTGTTATAGCAGGTGCATAGGTATAATGTGAACGCATCGGTAGCGAAATATAATATAAGACGACACTCCAGTCAAAGTGGTATTTCAAATACTGAAATTGCATCGTCGATACTTTTTTTAAATGGTCTAGAAAATATTATATCCTCTGACCCCCCCCCCTCCCCCCGAATTTTGGGACGTTTATCTGGCTAATTTATCGAATGCAAAACTATCAAATTTATAAAATGTGACTGAACACCATTAGCTTTGCAGCTCGTATCGTTTGAAATATTCCACGCTACGCTACGCGGGTGTACGTACGGTTATCGATCAAATAAAGATGATAAAAATAACAATACGTTACCTTTTGTTCGGAGCGTTTGTTAATGGCTTGAAAAACATTTGCATGCAATAAATTTAAACATTCATGATTCCGCTTTCGGTGAATAATTCAAAATGTTTTGTCTATACATAACCAAATACATATAATAATACGTATACATAATATATAATAGATATACATAATAATAGTAAGTATATACATAGTACAAATAGTCGCGTATTTTTGTTTGAATTTGTTTATCCTATGTTAGTTCAATCAAGATTGCGTCACAAAAACATTGGTTCATATAATTTTATCGTCGTATAATAATTGTGTTTTTCAGACATTCCAAAACCCACTACTGAATTATACATGTATTTAAAAAAAAAATATATATATATATACGAAACAAAACAAAACTTAAGTTCCCTGCCGTCACCGCAGCGGCGATCTAATAAAAATAACTATAAGTACACAGTACACAGCTGTCGAGCAATAAAACAACAATATTATTTATTTTCAAAGTATAATGTATACAGGAGGTACACACGTTGTATACTATAATTATGTACGATTATGTTCTGTACGGCTATCATTGCGGAAAAAAAAACTTTACCACCGTCGTATCTCTTTCAGTCTCCCAAAACTTCGAGTCGGCAATATCAATAATTATCGACAAACCAAAAGTTTTGAATATATTATTTGCCTCCACCCTCGCCTCCATGACGTGCGCGAGCGCGTTATAGCGTATTTATCGTATGGCGCCGGGTTATAATATGCGTCTCAGCGTGTATTTATTTATGGTCTAGTTTTTTATTTTCTGCAACAAAAACCCAAAAGGCGATTCCTCACGCGACTGCAGCGTTTTTTTTTTTTTGATGATTTTTTTTTTTTGTCTAAAAAAGTGGGTTGGAAAAAAAGTAAAATATTATTTTCCTCCTCCCATTGTTCGAGCTTTCAGAGCTTAATAGAATTCCGTTTCAGCTTTTTTGTTTTTGTTTTGTTTGTTTGTTTGGTTTTTTTTTAGCGTGGGAGCCACGCTACAGTTCCGTGTGGCTCCGCTTTTGTCAAATAAACAATAAAAAAATGTATACACATAAAAAACAGAAATAAAAGGTTCAATAAGCCTTGCATGTTTTTAATCGCATTTCTCCGGCATTTTGCCGAGACAACGGTAAACGTATAAATGTATATAAAAAAAAAACCCCGTGATGGAATTCTCTGGTGAATTATTGAAAAATATAATAAATAATAATTCCGTAAACTCGTCTTTGCGTGGCCTCTCGGATAGGCAATTCATATGCACTAGTACAACACGACACTGCTCCGCCTTTGTATATATACGCTCCCTGTAATATGTTCCGTGATATATGAATTCGCCGTCCAATGGATTCAGATTTATCGCGACCGCATAGATTTTGTGTGCGCCTCATTGGCATTCAAAGTTCTCAAGAACTTTTCGTATAGTAAATTTTCCACAACAAATTACATAACGTTATTGCGCAGTATTTTTTTTTTTTACTTTTTTTGTTTCAAACAAATTTGACAGACCAAACATCCGAATAAATAATAATTCAACTATTGCAAACATCAGTTTTCGGTAAATTCTATCCGTATTTCATCCGAGCACTCGTCGGGTATTCCAAGTACTGTTTCGAGGACTTTGGTATGTATTCGAACATTCAGTGTAATAATAATTATAGCCATCTACTAATTTACTGGGAACATCGGCCGATTACCATAATCAAACAAATAATTACCGACGTCCATGCCGTGTATTAAACCTATTATGCACATTGTACGCTGTACAGTGAGTAGTCACAGTTTGTTCAGTATGAGATTCTGAGCGTAGCGATGAATGTATTGATTTTACGATGATGTATTTTTTTTTTAGTTCTAAAAGTACCAATATACAAGAATCAGTAAAAAAACTGCTTCGATTCCAACTTTTTGATAACAAACTGGATCTAGTTAGCACTTTTGAAAAGTACAAATTAAGAAAAAAATTGAATTTTTTAGTAAAACCAATTTTTAACAATATCGATTTCGTTTTTTTAAGTGTAACCCAAAAACGAATAGTAATTACTTGACATGTTCACCAAATTATTCTATATTATAACATTTTCTGTTCATGATAATTTTTTTTTGTTGTTGCTTTTCTATGAATATTGATAAAAATTGTTTCGTTGGGTTAAAAAGTTGGACATTTTAATACAAAGTTTCTTACAAGTTCAAGTTAATGTAGAACTAAAAAATATTAAAGATACATTGGCTCGATTTTTATGAGCGTCCTACAAAATTTATAAAAATCAAGACAATTTTGCAAATAACTAGTTTAAATGTATAGAATCTTTGACTTGTAAATTTAAAACAAGGCTTCTTCTCGTAATTGATTTACATTGTAACCAAAAGATCTATAAAATATATAACCACAGTTTTTATATCGATATTTTTAGTTCAAATTTGGACGAAATTAGATATTTAAACAGAGAATAACAATTTTAGTTATTTTTTTGTAATTCAAAACTATTATTCGTGAGTACTTAAAACTTTTGAAGTACATTGTTATATTTTATACACACAATGACATATTCAAATGCAATGTTGTTTTTGGTGAAAATTAATTCAACCTACTGAATTACTAATAGTAAAATAAATTACCCTAATATTAATATTATCATAAAATATACTTAGTAATGTATACCGTTTTTGCCCAGAATTATTTTTCGTATGTACCTAATTTAAACTTCATTAAATTAAAATTTAACTCACGCATTACAGTGACCCGCTCGGTAGGTACTCATTGCACTTATATTATACTCCGGACTATTTTTACAAATTATAACCGATTAATATTCATTATTAAAATTAAATTACCATTATAGCCTCTGTGTCTTCCATATCCGGTCGTGTAGTATCCTTAGCACACAAACCTTATAGTTCAAAAACTCACCTTTCAAATTTTGATTTAGAAAGACAAAATGTTCAGAAACATTATCCTCTAAATAATTAAAAGTATAAAAGGAAAGTTTTCACTTTAAAAACAGAAGTTTGTATCTCCACAACACGCTCTTTAAGTATTATAAAAAATCTCAAGAATTCGAAAATATGGTCTTTAAGTGTATATATAAAAATTCCAAAACTGCTTTTATGAAGAAATAGGGGGTTAGCAATGAGAAGGCTAGGTTTTGGTAAATTTCTCAGCACAAATACCTATTAAAAGTGTACTTTATCAGAATTCAGGAATTGATAATTATGTCTATTTTTTTGTTAATTGCTATTGTTAAAAATCACTATAATATAGATTATATTTACCTTCTACTCTTATTAATATTAACAATTATATCATAATTAAAATTATTAAACTAAGTGATTTTTTTCTATACGAACGACAATCAAGTTTATAATCTCGTCCAATATAACAACACAAGTTTGAAATTTAACACAGGAATTAGTTGTTACTTGTTTGTGGCATTATTGTTCTCAAATATAGGTCACTGCCATAAAAATACTTGTATTAATATTTTCCATTTTTGTATCTCTTTTGGAATTTAATAAGTTTAGTTATACGGTAGTGAAGTTAATGAAAATTTATCGCCCTGGATTTGTCTGAGTTTCATGCAAACCGGAAGAAGAAAATGTTAGGTTATGAATCGCGTTTTACGATAAAGTTACCGGGTCTGGAGCGGCGGCAGTGGTATTGGCTTGGCTATTGTGTTGAGTTGTTGTTCTCAAGACACATAAATTACACGGGGAAAACACTATTAGCCGAAGTAAGGGCGGCGAGCATTAGGAATAGTTCAAAATCATATGATTATATATATACACACATACAATATACATACCTAATATGTATATAATATATTGTGTATTGTGAATGCATAACGACAACGACGTTTACACCGAGTATATTTTACACTCGAAACAGATACACCACGCATTTCCCGTTGTTATCACGTGATTTACGCGCTACACGTATAACCGCAGTCTAAAAACCAAAGAATAATAATTCGGAATACCAGCAGGGATCCCTAAGAAATTTATCGTCTTCTAATAAATTGAAACGTTTAACTGTACACATACACCATTCACTTTTCGTCGTCACCGCGGACGTGTGTGTGTGTGTGTGTGTGTGTGTGTGTGTGTGTGTGTGTGTGTGTGTGTGTGTGTGTGTGTGTGTGTGTGTGTGTGTGTATTTAGTGTTAACTTACGGAAGTGCTCACTATATAGTTTCAAGCCGACTTCGCTTGAATTATTAAGCTGGAAATTTATGTCGCTATACGTCCAGATCCGCAACTCGGCATGTCAATTATATACCGTCGCTTAGAGTGACGTAGTATATACTGCCGTAGTGGTTTTTTTTTATAATTTTTAATTTATGTAGTCTTACATATTTTACCTAAGTTATCTCGAACAATTTCGAATTTTTGTCACTTTATATTTTACGATGTCTCATTATACCTTTCAGTCGCAGTTACGCCCCGTCGCTACATTTCAACGATAAAACCGTATACGCCTTTTGTCAGTTGTCTAACCGTCATGATGCACACACAACAATATACATATAGTTTAGACATATATTTATATATAAGTTTATATATATATAATGTATATACGAGCATTCATCGATAAACTTATTGACTTTAAGCAAATTACTCTCGGAAGTCGAACGGAAATTGTTTTCAATTTACCCAGTTGGAAAATTCGATTTTTTTTCGATTATTTGGTTTCTCCAAAAATTAATTTTTCGAAATCGTCCGAATTTCCATTCGTTTTATTATTTGACGAACAACGTTACCATGACGCACACAACTAACACTATAGCTGTCCTCCCCATTTTGTCTGAAGGGTGATGGAACAAAAACATATATTACCAAACATAAATCGAACATTTTTATTTCAATTTCAGTCACATCTATTATTCATATTATATTTTGTTTTAATTTTGTACAATCCTTGAATCTTTCACATGTTAACATTCTTTTTTTAACATCTCAATATGGGTCATTTAAATCATACATTTGTAAAACGTATTTCATTCCTTCCACAAAATGCTTCCAACAAAAATGAAATCCGTTCGATATAATAGTACAACCGCCGAATAAATAACTCCAAATAAATAATAATTTATGTACCTATGTACTTACTTTGTTTTCTTTATCTTGACTATGATTTCTCTCGGAACGATAATATGCAACAACATCGCGTAGATAGCCAGATATAGAAATATCTATGTCGCAAATTCTATGGAAATTGTTTTCTGAGAAAATTATGTTTTCAAAGCAAGGACATAATTATTTTTCCTATTAATCGCCTGATCGTGAGTTTTTGTTAAATACGAACATTTTTCATCTACCGCATGGTCGCCCATTAATAAATACAAACGTTCTCATTGATCGTGCCCCCTGTCCCGGAACAATTTATTTAGCGCTCGTATTTTGATCTACCCCTCGCAAATACTTATCATTTGTTCACATTCTGTGAATTCTGAAGCGCACTCCTTGTGGGAAAAAAAAATGAATTGAGCACATCAAATGTGTACATTTTTTTTTTTCTCGTTCCAAGTGGAATGTCATTAACGGTAATTGTTTGGAGCTACCTAACTAAAACCGTACTTAAAATTACAAATTGCTTGGGTATCCTTTAACGGTTGTTGTTTAAACGTAGCAATTGTGTTTCAAGTATTTTACATACATAAAAATCTAAAAAGTCGTCTCCTCCGGTATTTGTGGGGGAGTTTTTTGTTATACTCACACTCAAGTCATAATAATGCACATCGATGACATATGTTGTTGCGTATATAATTATAGTATTATACTGAACGTTATAGCAACAGTTTTGGATAACAATTCAAAAATGTTAAATTATTTTAAGTATGTGCTTTATCTCAACGCCTGTTATGAGAAGGGAACGCTAGTGAAATGTTCGTTTATGGGAAACTCAAAAAGCCACTTTGGCTCTTTTCCAAATTATCTTTCATTTATTAATTTTCATGTTTTCCCCCCTCTAACGCAACACAATGTACTTGAAAGCCAACTGTTATGCCCTAAATTGCCAACGATTTGCGTAAAAATGATATGTGTTTTTAAATATATTTCGCAAGTAGGTACTAGGTAGCACAATAACATGTACATTTTTATTTTTACATAACAACCCTTAAATTCAAATATTCGAATCGTATACTTCAATCAAATATTAAAATATTAAATGTATTTATCTACAAAACCGTTTCATATACATAATAATAAATGCAAATGTAGTGTACCAAATAAAATGTTTTTACTGTTTTCTACAGCGTACTGTTAATTTATTTTAAGGCCCAGGGGTAGAATAAAATAATAATAATAGTGACACATTTGATTGTTTTTAAACATTGTGTCGTAGTATTAGAATAATTATTACTTACATAATATATTCAATCTATATGTTTTGTATATAAACGAATTCGCCAGCATTAACAATGCAGCGTTCACCAAAAACTAGTACCGGGTTTTTAAATTATTTGTTTATTCCTATAATTTACCCTAGGTTCTTAACGGTCGGTTGTATTTTGTTCAAAGTCGCTGTAGTTATATTATTTGTATGTACACACTTCATCATGCCATCTTTATCATATTGCAATCGCACCTCTCCTGCCTCTTGACCGCCATTAAATGTTGGCATACCGTCAATATAATATAATTTCATACAATGCGAATATTAAATATAAAATAATCGTCGTGTACATAAACACGTATAGATTATACATGTAATTTTTTTTTTAATCATTTATTGTCATTTTTATGATGTTATAGTCGAGGAACTCTTGTGTTTGGCCACGTGGAAAGACGGCTCAACGAAGTACATGATCGGTAAGCTGGAACACGCTCCTACGTCATCAGACGAAGAAAAGTACCGGTGCTTTGTGGTGGGCAAATCGATTGGTGGTACGTTCGACATGGCCCAATCAGGTGATGCGACGTGTAATGGTATGTCGTCGCCCACTGACGGGTCAAGAACGATGAAGTTCGTCAGAGGTAAGTCTAGAAAAATCATATATACATAATATAAAAGTATACTTAAGGACGCAGTACGCACTATATGCATCGTCATCAAGTCCACACCATTTCATAATCCACATTGTTTTGTATCCGATGAAATTGCCTTCAGTTAAAGTACATAAGCATCCAATGTATTATATCAGGTCTAATTTTATATTTAGATCTTATTTATAATACTATGCATTTTTTTCGTTCAACGAATACTAAAATTGCTGTTATTCTCAAATCGGCATTATAATATTCTAACAAAATTGTTCAAATGTTCAATACAACCATTCATTTAAGTATTTAAAATTCTATTATTTCTGTTGATCCTTAGCAGATCGAAAAAGCATTCATATTGCAGATTCTGCAGAATGTAATGAAGAATGTTTATTTCTAATAAAAAGGTTCAAAAGTGTATAATATATCGTCTCTCTTAGAAAGTAGAAACACAATGTATTTCAGACAGCAATTGTTTAAAAATGTTCATTCATTCCAGACAGATTTTTTTTTTTTAGTAGTTAGATTTTTGATAAATAAATGAATTACTAATTTAAGTTTGAAACAGTACGATATACAAATTCACTTTATTGTTCATGTGTATTTGTGTATTATGATCGGGATTTTTCATTACTTGTAGATTTTAATGTTCGTTATAAAACCTTTAAAGTTTTAATTAACTTACAAAAAACGTTTAAAAATTTGAATATAACAAAATTTATTCGTTTTATTTTTTTATTAAATTTTAGATTTCTTTTGATAAGAATTCTTATTTTAAAATTAAGACTTTAAATTTGAATATAAAGTTATTCATTCCATATATAACTCTATATATAATTTATTTTAAACTTTTACTCATGTTTATAATATAATAACTTAAAATTTGAATAACGTCAAAAACACTTTAGTGAATCGAGTTCCACTTCGATGCGTTTTTCGTATTCGATGAATTATCCAGGTCAAATGTATAATTAAAAACAACAGTATATCCTATACCGAAGGAGGACGTTAATCGGAGTCCAGTGTCTTTACTAAGTAAGGTTAAGTATTCAGCAGTATTTCCAGCCCATATTTTTTTTTTTATAATAAGTGGTCTGTTGTAAAATATAATCTCGAAAAATCATTCAATACCTAATGAATACGTTCATAATGAAATAAGCCTTGTTTTTTTTGTTTAAATATTTAAATTTGCGCCTGTTAATTCAATTTAATTACTGTCTGTGTTAGACACACCACAAGAATAAATTTCAACTAAACTACATTATTTTCTAAATGAAAATGTAAAATCGTTTTCCTTTTAAGAGTATAAGATAAGTGACCACTAAATGTATACATTTAACTTGTACTTTAACATCAAATAAATTACATAATTTTAGGTAGGTAGATACTAGTAATAAAATATATTTTCCGATTTTTTTTTATTTATTTATTCGACTCGTGTACATACAATATTTCACCAGCCTTGCGATTTGATGTATACGTCATAGCGCGTGTAATCGTGACACGAAAGTCTCATCGAATGGTAGTTTATAATAGTCTTAAAACTTCACCTAACCCAAGTGTAATGTTATTTTAAGGTGTATACCTTAGGGGTGCGTCATACTTACTAATGTCTTGAAAAAAAAACTTTGTGATTTATGACGCCCTCAAAACCGAGTGTCGCACGACTGTTAAAAAGTTTTCACAGAAGTAACTTTTAAACCATAACTAATGTCTGGCAAATTAATTCTTTCAAAGAACAATAATATTAAACTTCCAAATAGGGGTTATATTGTGGCAGAAAAAATATGATACTTAAAATAATGTATTTTATAACCCTTTTGTCTCATGGTAAGCATATTTTAAAAGTGAAAAAGTTTTTGTTTTAATTGATTTCAAAGCAATTAAAAGTCATTGAAAGAATTAACTTCAAACCACCACCACCACCACCACCACCACTTGTTGCCCGATCGCAAACCAATTTCCATTCGAATCGAATTTCTTCGAACTCTAATTGCATAGCCATGTTTAATTTACATAGATTTTTTCCAAATGTGTACTATAGTTTTTTTTTTTATTCTATTGAACTCATTTATTGATATAACAAAATATTCATAATGATACGGTTGATCAAATTTGTTTTCTTGTATACGAGGAACCCGTGATTTAGGCGATACGTTTGTTTTTATTATCGTACACAATCGCACTCGCGGAAACAAGTCCCATATCCAATCGTAATAAAACAAAAGTGCTTGAAATGGAAAAATCAATGTCGTAAATATATATATATATACATAATCTATAACGACGTGTCCCGATAAGCATTCTTAGATGTTTCGTAAAGTTTACAAGGTAACGATGGTGGTGGTCGTCTCTTTTCAATATATTTTCATGTTTTTCGATAAAAACTTATATTTAATTTACGAACGCCATCGAAGTTTATGTTGTATTGTAGTTGGACGCAAATAGTTGGAAAAATTGAAGCGTTTCACGATGACGAGTCCGAGCGTACACGATATAATGCATGTAATCTTCATATGATGTCCGCTATATTTATATACGTATATACATACATTTAGGCATTTGTCAAAACTAGAATTCTATTATATATACGACGACGAGTGTACTGCGGCTGTGTATTCACTGGTTATCGCATTTTTCACGCACAAACTTTTATGTTGCGGAAGTGAATACGAATCGCCCGGAGATTTTTCGATTTTTATTTCAGACACGTTTCGCTCGCGAAAATCTGTCCGCCGCCGCGTAGATTTCGGATTAGAAACTCTGTCGGTCGGTACTATTCTTTGCAACCGGCGGCGCTTTTGTACTATTTTTATTTGGCGCGCGCGTGTATACTGCCGATTCCTACACTGAAATATCGCGTATCGACCTTATATCCTGCTCCTTTATCCTTATCCGACCGTACGCGTCGGCGTGTGAATTTTTGAGTTTGTAGTCGCACTTTTGTCGAGCAAACGCATATAACAATATAATATGCATATTATATTGTCTCAGAGTATCAAACTTTCGATTTTTCGGACGACCGCGGAGCTCCGTCTCTTTGTAACTATAGACGTGGATAGTATTTAATTATGTATGCAATAACAAGCCTAATTAGGGTTGGGATGTGACTGTGGGTGGAACATTTTTTGTGATAATTTCAATTGACTCGACGTCTCAGTGTCTACCACGTGGTGAGGGTTATATTATATTATCATGTAATGTAACGTAACGTAAACTTAACGAGCTAGTTTTCAACATGGCTTAGGTACGAGGAAAAGTTCATTTTATCTCATAGAATAAAACTGTTAAATTCTACGACAACTGACTTGGTTTGGTGCATGTTTTCATCGTGGCACTTCCTGATGATGTTTTTTTATGCGTTTGAATAATAAAATGAAGATAACACGGCGCAAACGATAGGCAATTTAGCTACACCACTTTCGCGGGTCTATTTTTGCTGGTGTCTCATAATAACTCATATTCATAACGTCGTGGCGTGATATAGTAATAATAATAACAACCGTACTAAAAGTGACTGGTGTGTACGACTTGATAGTTGATTCACCATGCTGTAGCCCTTAAACTAAATCCTTGGTCAGCAAAATTCACATGATACGTACAATTTCTGATTTTCAAAAAAAATACTATTTTCTAATAGTTATTTCTATTTTTCTTATAATTGTATTATGTTGAACTTTTAAGAGAATTGTGCGTAAACTTTAGAGTGTAAATAATATAACTTGAACGATACCAGATACTAATTTTCTTTACGTTCATCTAGGTATTTGTGGTTCTAATATGAAACGTGCAGCGCAAAAAATGTTCAACATCTAACTGATAATTTGATTTGAATTGGGTGGTTTTTTTTTTGGTCTAAAACTTTCAACCAAACAACATTGCTTTTTTATCAATATTGAAAAGTAATTTTCAATTGAACTGGGTTAATTTTCTTTCTAATGAATTTAGGTGTTATTTATTCCTAATTCGTAGTTATATATGAGTACCTACTACATAATTTTAAAAGAAAAAATTTTACCCATCAGTTGGCTTGGTCTATATAATAATAAATATCGACAGCCAAACCGACCAAACATAACATAATTCAATACACATTATATTAAAAAAGATGCAGTGGGTTCGATATGGAACATTATAATATATAATATGACCGCTGCCGTTGGATGTCAACACGCGGCCAGAGTTATTAAAATCGCTGCCGCCGGTATACGTACAAACGCACCCCAAACACACATCGATAATGCTCAAAGCTCGCAGTTCGTCAGATCCTGTGTATTTGTACACCACCCCTTCAATGCTCGGTGCCGTATTGTATAGATATGCGTCACGTGACCTGTATAAAATATTAAATAAGTATTAAGTATTTTAATATATTCATATGTATTCACGGGTAATAAAGTGTCCGGAAATCATTTGCGTGCTCTCTGCCGGCGCCATCTTTTGTAATATAAGTATTAGTAAATAGGTACTTATGGGATATATGCCCAAATAATAGGTACTATATATATAATTCATCTACGGTATTCACGCCTCGATCATTCGAGCCGCACGCACGTGTCGTCTGTGCTCTACTTATATATACCTTTTCCTTCCTATACGATACATCTGCTCAGTCGACCCAAATGAGTTAAGCATTGTTCTAAAGATAAACACTTCTCCTGATCAACAGTGAAACCACCACCAACACTCTAGTACAACGTAGTACTCGGTGAGCATGAATCGTACTTGTTATAATTAAGTATTATTGCGAAACAGCGCAAGTTCCGTGATGGTACCCCACCCTTCCATATCTAATTAACCAGATAAAGCCTTGGTACTAATAAGTATACTAAGTGTTGTACTCAAAAATCAATCAATTAATAGATCCTATGTATGCAATTCGATTGGCAGTTGTCTAAACACTATCAGAGCATCACCACTTCGTCTGGTCCACTTCTCCAAATCCAATTAATAAATAGACAAAGACAAAACCCTTTTTATGTTTAAACTAACTTCTACACTGCCCTGTACGGTTAGTGCTACCAAACATGGCCAATTTAATAACGTGCAGAAAATTAAAACGATTATTTCAATACATCACCATCCTCCTACCGCTTTCTATCGTTATGGAGGAAATATTACCTATTACCTGGAGATGATGCAATAGCTTAACTCAATTATTTGCATTAGATTAACTACAAGCTGCATTAAACATGGCAAAAATCACCCAATAATTATGTGCTCCAAATCATCAAACTTGCCTACAATCTATACTCTCTCTCTGTGTCTCCCTTAACCAATCATAAGGGGTTCTAAACGTACAAAAAACTTCGTTGTAGACATCAAAAACAAGCACCCACTAAATTTTACCAAAACCACTAACAAACAAAGGTCACCCAACAATCCAAACAATTTACAAATTCATATGCGGTATTCCAAAGCTACTTATTACCGCCCCTTTAATGGTGTCAATATTAATAACGAAACTATTATTTTTAAATGTATTGAAAAATTTAAATCTATTAAAATATCATCCCTAATTTCTATGCCCACTTAATCCATTCTTACAAATACTTCAAACCAAAAATTGATTACTAATTCATATGCATCCAAAAACGCACTATAAAGGGTTTCATGCTAGCCTCTCAAATTACAAAATCCGTCTCTACAGAATCCTTTCCTAGTAATCCTTCCTCCACCCCAAATGACTTAAGAGTATAATTATTGCGGGATGGTGTAGTTCATTTTTAACAAATTCAAATTTATATTAGTCCTTGCAAGCCACAGTATTCAATCTATGAATTTCTCTATTCATGTTATACCACAATAACAATAAACAACCGCTCGATTTCTTATTATAAAACCAATTTATAAATTGTATTTTATTCAATAAAAAATAAAAATATACGATATAATAATTATAATAATATCGTGCATGGATATTTTTTTATGCTTTTTTTTGTTAAATTATAGTCACTATTATTGATTGAATCCGTCAAAAATATATTTTATGATGACATGTAATTATACACTGCACCCCTCGCCACTTAAACAAAGGGATGGCCACGGACAAAAACCCTCTATGTCTGGTTCAGTAGGTAGTGGAAACTATACAAAATAGGTATATATAATATAAATATATTTTGTCGATATCAAATCGAATACGAATTTCAACGCTTGTCGTCTCTATCCACCACTGTACATTAATTATTATCATCCATAACAAAACCACTCATCGTATTTTAACTCAGAGTTTCTTAACCTTTTCTAAACCACTCTAAAATAAAATGTATATCCAAGAACCACTCTCCTCTTTCCATAAAAAAAAATGAATATTTTTTATTGTTTAATATTTAAATGTGATTTGGTTTTTATCGTGATCAATACGTAGAAAATCCAAACTGACTGAGATACCTATATAGTAACAAATGGAATCAGAAATGTCATTGCTGTCTTGCAGATGTCAATGCACTGACACCGAAATTCGATTAAATTTTTTATTTGAAAATGTTTCTGCATTTGAATGTGCAAAACTTAAGAAACCTCACTGTAACTGATTCAATTATGCGAGATCAACGTTTTACAAAATCTACTAAGGAGGTGTTCGAATTTTACTATACATATAGACGCTTTACTCGATGTTAAAAATAAATAAACTATTAGTATTAATTTATTGTTAGATTGGAGTGGCGGTTATAACAATTTAAAACATATTAACATTTTAAATAGCTTACCTGCAGCACAAAATTAATGCATGCTTGATAAATTCCGTAAAAGGTTACTTAATTTTAAGTTTGAGCAGCTAATTATAGCTACTAAATGAGAAATTCAAAATGTGGTTTTGCTATTTAGTTAAATTATCTTCTTTAAACACAGATAGCAATTAATGTTAGGTTGACATGCTTTATACGTTATTCGTAAGTAATAACAAAAAAATATTATATCTTTCTTTGCCCGCTTCTTCCTCTATCGCACATAGGTACAACGCGTCGAGCAAAGCAATATTATAAATTATAATATATAGTGTATTCCTGTAGTATGGTCCTTGAGATCTGCACACGACGTGTTCTCCCTTTTCACGTCCGTATAAAACTGGCATGGCACCCTCTTTTGTCTTCTATACCCATTACAATTGTTTTTATATTTCTTTAATGTCCCTAATCCCGAGTAAAGATATGTTTTGTTCCGTCTTCATATCATTGAAAGTTCGTATAAGGTATCAATTTTTTTTCCTCTCCAATTATTAAGCTAAACACGCACGTACGTATTTTACCGTTTATAACTCCATTAGTTTATTGCTAAAATAAATATAATTTTATACGTCGTGACCGGTCGGTTGGAAAAGAAAAGAGCTACGTGAAATTTCCACGGTATAATTTTCGTATAGTTTGCACGTAATCCATGAAAAACGTACTACCTTCTACTACGTTCCGAGTGAACATTTAGAAAAGGGTCGAATTCGATTAATCGTTTTCCGATACTTCTAGGTGTATTTTTGGTATCGGATTCAATCTTAATTTGTTTTGTCGAAACAACTACACAATGATGAGATGGTGCTGGTTTTATACATCTAATTTTATTCAGACTGTCGTGACAAACGTTTGCAATTTTGTAAATTATGTTTTATTTTACTGCAAAAAAATCAATTTTTCATAGTAGTAATAAATAGTAATACATTTTTAATACCTTTCATTTTATTATAAAATAATAGTTTATTGTTGTATATTACAAAACAGTCGGAAATACGTAAACCATATCAATCGAAGTATACATTTTATTTTGTATGAAAAAAACAGTTTACCTAAATATAAATACGAAATTGTGTTGTACAATATAATTAAAACTACATTTACTATTGAAAATAAATATAAGTTAAGTTAAAGTCTTAATTTCAAAAACAATTTTTATTTGAAAAGTTAATAATAGCATGTTTTTATTCGCTGACAGCGAACTGAAAACAAAATTCACTGACATAACCTTATAATTTATTATTAATTCTTATACTCTTTATTATTAAAAGTTTTTTAAATATTTTTTAATGTAATTTACATTCATTATTTTGTAATGAAAAATTGATATTAAAATGCAATAGTACCAGAGTAGTTTTTCAAAGAATTTTAATTGTTTTTTTTTTTAATATTACAAACATAGTAGAATTCGTTTTATATTAACTTAAACTCGATTCTCGTGTATTAATTTGTCAAAGAGTTTAAACAAAAACCATCAACTACACAAATACTACTCAGACTTTTTTAATAATATTGATTAAAATTTCCTTTATCATCCGTGACCCGTAGTTTAACGGTGAACTATGGTTTTCCCGTCTTTACACAGCACTGATCAGAGATAAAAACAAATTTAGTAGAAAAAATATTATAACACAAATAGATTGTAATAAATTAAAATAATAGTCCTGTAATATTTTAATAATATATATATATGCATATAAGCCTGATGATATTTTATTGTGTTTAAATATGTACTTATTTTCCTCAGGTATCTACAGCACAAACAATATCTAAATTAATAAAATAACAGTATTAAAATGATTAATATTCACGGACATTTATGAGTTGCAATTTATGCGTATTTCTTTTTTACTACACAACTTGGTTAATTACAACTGTCGATTAATATTGTGTCAAAAAAAGCTATAATAACCGGAGCCAAACCGTAAAACCGACATTAAACCCTCTCAGCCTTTCCTGATCCGCCATGTTCCCCATTATACTGGCATACAAGGGGAGTAAAAGTATATTGCTTAAGCCGTGAAAACATTTTATTTGGTTTTTATGGTTGTGACATTACACGGGTTTTACGATGCGAGTTGGAAAAAAAATCTCGCTTTAAGAGATATATCACCTTCTGCCAAAAAAAAATCAATTAATTTGACATATATTGGCTTCTTTTAATTTTCTCGACAGTGAACGGCGAAAGGACCGTTGTCGGATTTCCCGGCAGACCCCTAGTTTTCAACAGTCACTTTGGAGGACAGGAGAAGAAGGGTCGCTGTTTAAATTTCAATAAACATAGTTCTCAATTCGTTTGTTCGTTTTTCACTGAGGGTTCTTTGGGGAAAAAAGCAGTTTTAGCACTTTTTTTGACTAGAGTATATCGTAATAGGAATGCGTGTTCTCCTCGTTTTCCACTTCAACATCTCTAACGCGAGTTATATAGTCACAATAAAAAAACGACGATACTTTTTTTTTATTTTTAATCTCCAAAACTTAACATATTCTCGAGGACCGTTTATGTAAAATATCTCGAAATGTGCGTCATCATGGTATTATTTATTGGCCCGTCCAGGAAATGGACGTTTCAAGTGCCTATATATACTCGACAAAAGCCATTTTTTAGACCGAACTGCATAAAATGTCTTTTAAAACACCATCCTATTTTATTTGATTTGCTTGCGTGATTTAACTATTTAATACTTATTCGATTGCGTTCATTCGAAAATCGTCTTTTTTGATACTATCTGCAACAGCTCAATATAAATATAAAGAAAGCTTATAGAAATCGTTAACTTTAATGAAACACTTAACAGTTTTTGGCTTACAGAATTTTCCGTGCTCCAATACATTTATTGTTCGTTGTGAAACCGTCAGACTGCGACATTATATAACGATCGATACAATACACCTTATTTATATCGATACGCAGTGTTAAATTATACGAATAATGTAGATGCGGTGGTGGTTCGTCGCCCCTCCACCGGTCTCGTGATACCAAGTCCTCGAGGATCCAAACAATATATTATAGTATGAGTGGTATACCTATATACACGAAATCGCAGGTATATTAATTAATGGTTAATTAAACCCATCTCTTTCAAACGTCTAACATATAAATGGAGTCACTATTATGTATAGTATATACATAATATAATGTCTATGATGAACTTTGCGCCTGAGGGGCGGCGCGTGTGTTGAGTAGGTATTTATATTGTACATATCACATACGTACATACATACGATAATATATACGTATGCGCAACCGTGTATAATGTGGCAATCCGAAACAATTTACCGCCGCCGACTTGTAAACGACCGTGTTTGCCGGCATATGGCCCCCTCCGATATCGATTTCCCGGCAAAGAATGATTGTTAGCTTTCGGCGCGGTGACGGACGGACGAAAACGGTGGCGGTGTAATGCATGGCGGATGGTATATACACACCTTTATGTATATAAGTACGATGCAGCTTGTGTGTGTGTGTGTGTGTGTGTGTGTGGGTGTGTGTGTGAGTGAGTGTGTGCCATATAATATACGTTTGGACTGGGGCCAAACTTCCTATGTGCACACGGTGGCGGGGTGGTAGAGCAGTGTGTGGTGTCGTCCCTAAGGCGGAAACGAGCCGAAAGGGCGCGTCGACGGCGGTCGGCGGAGGGACCGGTCGACGACGGGGGGGGGGGGGGGGATAGGACCGCACTTGGCGTACGGACGGCGTCGCGGTAGGGACGGTGGAGAGGATCCCATTATACGAAATTAAACATTCTCCGCGGCCAAAGGGGTCTTTATCGCGATGTATATAGAGAGAGCCCCGGCGAACGTGGGAATACCGAGGAGCCGGGGTGCGCTTACGCGGGGGCAGACGGACGGTCCGCGGTGTGCAGGCGGGGGTAGAATACGTCAACCTACGCAATCGGAATGGACGAGATAAGTACATGCCAGTGGATTGTATCGTAATAAATGAAGCGCGAAATAATATAAACGCCTCGGCGGGCGATGTAGTGTAAGTGGTTATTTTTGGTGCGGCGGTGGTGGTGGCGGAGCGACCTGTCGGCCGGCGATAACGCGTTTCCTCTACAGCCTCCGATGCAGCCCTCTTGGAGATTGAATTAGAAAATAAAAAAATAGATATACAAATAAATCAAAAATAAATCAAAAATACTACATAATAATATATAAAAATATAAAATTATAAGCTACTATACAACAGCGTACTATACGCGTGTTAAGTCGACGTCGCCGACGCAATTTCTACCGACGTAAGTGTAAGTCGTAAGTCCGGCACCGGTGACATTTCTTATATAATAATACATAAGTACATCGTGCGTGTAGCAAAAAACAGTTTTTAAATAAAATATAATAATTACACGCACCCTTCGTGTTGTCTTTGATTTTTAATTCCTGAACTGTATTTTGTCTGTTTTTGGAGTATACAAACGAAACATAATTTGTTTTGTATTTTCTACGATATTTACGCACACTGTAATATTTTATTATAATATGCATATAGTTATTAAATATATGAAATTTTTTCGTCGTATTCACTAAATAATAATGTTTGTCACTATCATCGTTATTCGAATAGTTATGCAAGTAAAAAGCACTTGGTATAGGAATTTTACAAAATTCCCGGTTATCGCGAAATTAATCATGAAGGTTTTGAAACATTTAGAGAGTGATGATGTTTAAAATATTATATATTTGTAAAGCAATAAAAGAACGAAGTGAAAAGAATTTTTAATAAACAACTGCGATAATTGTTTTTTCAACAGATATATGATATTATAATAGAAGTCTTCTAGATGAATAAAACATTCAAGACCAATATTAATTTTTCTACTGACGGCCGATGATATGATAATATAATTGAATAGTTTTATACTATCCGAGACCGCGAACGAATAATAAATCTCATCGTTTTTTTTGTTGTTATTATGATTATTTTAAACACACTTTATACCTTCGAAATTCCGATACGATCGTCTTTGACGAAAAACTTGATCGTTTTTCAACGGAAATCTTATACAACACTTAATTTTATTTTGTTATTTTTATTAAATTATACTCATACGTTTGCATTATTACAAAACAAGCTGTAATTGTACATTAAAATCATAATTATCCATCATGTAACGCCAAATCAGGACGACGCTGATGCGCAAGTATATGTACAAATTCTGTAGACACTTAATTTAATTACTATATCTTATATTCCTAAACCTATATTTTCCTATACATATAAACAAACAGTAAATATATATGTATAAGGAAAACGTGACACATTTAAATCTGATTTCAGTGGAAAATCGTCAAATCCTCGAGATGCACCACTATATATATTACTGAGCCGGCCTATTTAATCGGGAATCTCCTGAACCTTTTTTTCCTTTTTCATGTCCCGATTTAAGCTCATACAAAGTAGGTAGGAAATCCTATTTTCAATGATTAATAAAACTAAATAAATATCCCGATTGCGCCTTATGTATTTTTATATAAATTTATATATGCTTTTAAACGAGCTAACAGTATTATAAAATTATGTAGATATATTCCTAACCAAAAAACTAGTTCAAATTGTCTCTGAATTGAAATTTCGAAAAACTTAAGAATAAAGAAATAACGGTCTAATTTCGAATTCATAATACCCACCTAACGATAAAACATTATACAGTTATATTTCTATTCATTTTATACACTTGATGTATTTTAATATTTTACCATAGTACTCATAGACATTATACATTCGTAAGACAGAACAATAATGTATGACTCATTGTAAATTTATAATCTGTATCAATTTGCTCAGTAAAAATGTATTTTAAAATTTTTTTTTTAGTCATTGAGCATTCTATTATTAGGTATATTATTCTATAACGAGTTTACTGCATAATAATTGTATTAAGACCGACCAATACTTATGAATTTATGTTTGTGTAGTGAATAATAATTATGTGTTAAACAATCAAATACCGACGTATACAAACGTTATTTCATGTAAAGGTTATTCTTTGAACCAATGTATAGGTTAGGTATGGGTGTGTTAAGACGCAATCGGGACACCAGGTTTACATTGGAGACTCAATAGCTAGGGCTACCTGCAACTGTGCAGAACTGTCTCGACCCGATCGGACATCTCCGATTTAATATATATTTGACGTGCTTTATTTATATACCTGTGCGTTTCGTGTTCATCGGAGTACGTATGGACGTATGGTTGACGTTTTAACAACCTTAAATCGAACGTTTTGTTTTCGTGCGGCCAGTCACCGTTGTCTGCAGTTGCTGCGCGTGCGCATTTCGACCGCGGGTTAAGCTCATTGTCTGTGCACCGCGCTGTGACGACGGGCCCGTCGGTGGCGTTGACGTGTAGAGAGATGGGTGGGGGTGGAGGTGGGGTTGGGAAACGGACCGACAGTTAAACCTGCCGCAAGTAGTAATTTGGCTGCTCGATCGGCCGGAAAGTTAATTGTTTCCGAGCGACGTGGCCCCGCCTCCTCGGTGGCCGCCGAAACTTAACGGGCGTCGTAAATCTTTTATTAGGTCCCGGGGCCCCGCGAGGAAAAACTTTACCACCGGCAAACCGACCGCGGTGGTGGTGAACGTGGTCCGTGTGCGTGTGTGTGTGTGTGTGTGTGTGTCTGTGTGTGTGTATGTCTGTGTGTGTGTGTGCGTGCGCGCGCGTGTGTGTGCGCCAGTGGTAAGTTTGGGTAGCTGGGATACACGAGCTGAGTTTCCCCGAATCAGAGCAAAAGTTTTGTGCACACAATACTGTCGGTGGTTTTTTCCGACCGATTTTTTTTTCCTTTTTCTTTTGTCAAGAGCGTGGAACTCGAAAGTCGACTCTCGCCACGAGGCTGTTGTACGTAACCACTCGAGTGTGTATATTGTATAATGTAGTATGTACGCCGCCGTTCGCACTGCTCGCGAGACGAAGAGAAAAAACTGTTTTACCGCTGAAACATATGTTTATCGTAATATCGTGTAGGTATCTATATGATTTGTATACACCCCGACTAATGCCTGTTTGAAGTAGAAAGTTGTACACATTAATGACGTGAGATAGGCCAGTGAGGTGGTTTCACGGTGGCAGTAAAATATTATAATAATTCATCCCTTAACGCGGGTTGCGCACTGCCGACGTTTGATCCTCTATAAAATATGTTCGATTCTGGGTTTGGAAATCGTTTTTGCATATTATTTTGTTATATTTAAGTAGGTACCCAAGTATAAAAATTATTGTGCCTGTACAACAGATTAGAGTAATCTTCACAGCGTGGCGATATTTCACAGAATCGGTTAGGTATTACACATTATAGTTGTTATTTATAATAATATAGTCAGTTGGTAGTCGGTCGTTGGTCATTATTTATACTTACCTATCGTTATTATACACGTATCGGGCTATTGGTTATTACTTCAAAATCTCAGAGAAACGACAGTGTGTGTGTGTGTGTGTGTGTGTGTGTGTGTGTGTGTGTGTGTGTGTGTGTGTGTGTGTGTGTGTGTGTGTGTGGTGTGTGTATGCTCGAATATTTACTTACACCGTCACGGCGCAACCATGACAATAATTACTGACAAAACATGTACCTCATATTATGACCATCGTGTCCACTATTTTACTGAGAAAATTAGTTTCAGTTAATCACTCACGTCCCAAATGTTCTCATTCTATAATATGAGTGATGTACTGATGTGGGAAAATAAATAAATTGTGCCGTTACACAATTTTCCTTAACTCGATTCAAGTGCGTATTATACATACCGCACCCATCCGATTTTAATGGATGATCGGTAATAATTCTCTTTGACCTACACAGATTGCATGTATAATTAATTCATGTTTGCAATTAATGTATTGCACTATAAAGATAAGGTTTTAATATTTAACTTATGCCTCGTCTTAATTAAACATTGATTGCCTTACATGTTAACTCAGAGATCATTAACTTAATTAATATGAGTGCGTATCCTCTAGGTTAAATACCTAATCTAAAATCTTAAACATAATTATAGCTAATTTAACGGATTAGTGTAAAATTCGTTCTCTTATTTTATATTTTTTTAGTTATTTTTCAAATAAGTGCAATGGTTTACCTACAGTTGTACTGTCGTAGAAAAATGTATATTACCTATATAAATGTGTTTTTTGTGGTGAATGTATTATTATTATTATTTTGTTTTATTTTTCGAAAATTTCAAAAATCTCGAATTCTACTGTATAAATATGTTTGGTATTAGCGAACACGCACCAGCAGTTACAGCAGAACCATTATTTCGTATACGCACCATTAGCAGAAACTGTCCGGTAATCGAACCTAATGCTAGTTCTGACCATAATAATAATTACCGTAGCTGCTGGATAATGATTATGGTCGGTTTGTGTGCGCAATGTGTTTGGTGGCCGACGGGGGAGAGAGCCTCATTAAAGATCACAAGCGTCCATCAACGTTGATGAGCTCAAAAATTGTTTGTTAGTTTTACCCGGCAAATAGGTCACTTGTGGGTTTGCGTTTGAGTTATGGAAGTTTTGGAGTTCGCAACGGCCAAAGTAAACAAGCCAGAAAATACCTGCAGAAGTGATACAATATGACACGTGTAGTTCACTTAACTGATGTATATATATGCAGGACATATTGATATACTTCTATAGTTCTATGTTCAATTATAATTGTGATCCTGAATTTGGTAATTACTATTATTCTCTGTCAATATGAAAAATTCTGTTTTCTAGTCATCGCGTTATCACAGTTCTCAAATAATTAATCGATACATAATTTATTTTACGTACCTCGTACGAGTACTCGTATTACAGCACTATGCACTCATGTTCAATCTCTGTATAAATTGCCCATTTCCTTGGTCGGTTGCTCGTGTATGATATTTCGTTCAAACTAATCATGAAACTCTTAGGACTACATTGGATTTCATCCGGAAATTTCACACATTTCGCTACCCGAAGAAGCCGATTTTCGTAACGAAATTCGAAGAGGTATAATATTTCTGAGAATTATTATATTGCATTATTGTCTATATTGTATAAATGCAACAACCGTCCGTTTTTTAAAGGTATAGTTGGAAAGTTACGAGAATGATTTTAAAATACTGTTTGTTGGTTTTTTTATACAAAAAAAGCAATAAAAATAATGCGACAGAGATAGATTTCTTTCGTTGGATTTACTACTCTCGCGGTGTTATCTGCATTAGTATCTCTCCCCCGTCTTTGGATGTAATCGGTTTATAATACGTTTTGTGTCTTATGAACAGTAAGTCTATATTAATCGATTGCCGTCAAACTCGATATTATATATATAGGCTGTAGCCTATGGGTTATTGGGTGGTCTTCTTGCAAACGAAACCGCACACATTCCGTTCTGAGTATAAGTTCGCTCACCTCTAGCCTATAAATATTATATCTACACTTAGGAAATTAATTGAATTTTTCGTAAAAATACGCGTAGTTCCACAATATTGTTGTGCGCATCTGTCGGATGAGGGTGTACGCGTGTGCGTGATCAGACGGACTTAGTGCCGAGGATGGTGATTGGCGTCGTTGGTGGCGGGTGGAAGGACGGGGAAAAAATCGTTTTCGCAAACTCGACACGTAACCGTTATATTAGCACTCCAAAAATGTTTCGGAATACAAGGTAACAAAAAAAAAAAGAAGAAAACCCTACGACATCGACGGCGAATCATTTGCTTCCTCCGCACACCATAACGTATACATGCACGTATTGCGGTATTGACGGGTTGCCTTCTTTATCGTGTGCGCTCGCTCTCGAATAGCCTTTTGTGGGTGGTTGGAAACAGCGGCGGTGGTTAATCGTGCTCGGAGTGGTTTCTCGCAGGAAAAACGCATTGCCGCGATTTTCCGTTAGCCGTATAGGGAGCTAAGGGTGGTAGCTGCGGCGGCGTATAACACGCCGTAATAATGCTCGCCACCCGCCACCCCGATTTGACGTTCGGCGGAGGTTGCGACAAATTGCCGGGCGTTTAAAACTTTTTAATAACCCTTTTTATTTTTATTTTCGCATTGTTTTTGTAAAAACCCACAACGTGCGCCCGCCCCTGTGTAGGTATTATATATACATAGTATACATTGCGCCGGATCTGCCGGGACAAACAACAAATGGGCCGCAATTATTGCGGACGACGTGCGTCGCGGCCGGAAACGTTTCCGGACTAATGATCTTTTCATTCCTGCGCCCGTCCGAACTACCACCGCTGCGATGACGGTGGTGGCAATGACGACCGCGACGATGACGATGATGATGATGATAGTGTGCGTGTGTGTGTAGACAGGATAAAGAAAACCCATACCGTTCCCATGCAGCAACCCTTCCGACCCCTAACCGTCATCGATGGATGCTGCTCATCCGAGGAATGTTATTGTTATTAACCGACCCCGTCGTTGTATGACGTTTTTCTTTTTACCCCAGCACGCATGCGCACTCGCGATATGTATTATTAATGCTAGGAAACGGAAAAAAAAAAATTTGTTTTTCCTTCAAAGGTTCTTCTCGGAGCCGCTCGACCAGTGAGCTGTGTGTAATCGAGCACCAACTTCCGGTCGACGTCCGAGGGTCCTTAAGGTTTCAGTTTTTTTCCTTCTTCGGCCTGGGGTATATCGAAATAGGAAGGAAAACTACCACTACCCCCCCCCCCCCTTGTATTTTTTTCTCATTCTACCGTCGATTGTTGTCGATATAGTGATGGTTTTGGATTAAGCAATTCCCTTACCAATAATACGTCGAAAAATAAATCAAACTTGGAACTATAGGCGTATAATATTATTTATTCCGTCGAACGTGATGTCGAAGTGACGAATAGGCTATAGCATGTGTACTTTGGTTTCTATTTATATGTGTGTAAAATGTGTTATCTTTTAATAAAAATCTATCGATTTTTTCATGCTTTTGTTTATTAAACATTATGTTTGTTGCGTACAACCGTTAAAACACTGCTATAGATTCATCTACAATAACGATTTTCATAGTAACCCTTAACCCAACATACCGATACCCTGTAAACAAAACGTTTGCGAATAATAAAGTTGATTTTAAAATAATACTTCTCTTTAAATTTGAACTCGCAAAAAATTGTAAATTTTTATATAAAATAAATTACTTCTCGTGCGCTTTTTTTTTTATCAAACTAGTAGATACCTAAAACCTTTCTACATTGCTATCTTGATTCATTTTTTATTTTACGCCCATCAATATTATTCATCTATATTATATTATAATATATCTATTTTCAAATCAGGGACGAGGGTATATATATTTTATGCTATAAGGTTTTTTGTAATACCCTTTACTAGAACACTATTTTCGTTGTTATGGCTGCCAACGTCATAACACTAAACACATTTGCTGATTAAGTCTTTTTTTTTCTTTAAACGTCCATTTTTACCCTTATCTTGTGTAGATATTTTTTTAATGGTTATATAATATGTTAAAGGCACTTTTCTCGTATACTTGCAATAATATGTATACATAGATATCTCACACGAACATGTCCAACGAACTGTCAAATCTTTAAATAAGAGTTTATTTTTTAGTGGTTGATTTAAAATAATGTTGGATTGTGTTTTAAATATCCAGCAATAAGTTAGAGTCTTAAACAAAAACTACTACACCACCAGTTATAGTTCATGGAAAATACACTTAAGAATATTATGATCCCATCTGTTTCCGAAATTTTTGATTTTTTTTACTTATTTATATAATATTTTGTTTTAAATCAATATTGTACTTAGGCGTTGGTGGTCTTATATTAATTACATAATTTGATTTTGTTTCAACGTGTACCGTGTGCATATATCGATTTGTAATTTACATATTTAAGCAGATATCGACAGAATACCTGCATTCGCAAAAACCAAATAATTGAGTATCGCATATCCGTGATTTTAAACCATCAAAACATTTACCATAAAACCTTCAAAAGTCATACCCCATATAAATTCGAAGAACTCAGCGCAAACGAAACCTTATTGTCTGTGGTACATTATAATATACCTATTACCTAGCATACCATCTATTCAGTAGTATACTTTACAATATTAATCAACAGCGCTTTTCAGTGACACGATTTTTGGAATATGAAATACGCGAATGCGAATAATTATACTGATGATGTCTGAGCAGAATTTTGTATTGATTTCATCGAAACCATCACACAGTGTTTATTGTCGTCACACAGCGCGCTCCTCGAATATCATTTTCATATATTTTAACATCAAAACATTTAATCTAGAATATTGTTTTTATGCGCTGAGCGTAATATTATTAACGTATAAAACATTTAAATAGTTTAATGTACCCTGTGATCTGCATACACTAATGATGTCCATTTTTCTTTTCCTACAGCTGAGAGCCACCACCACCACGGAGTTGGTTCGGGTTGCCGATACCCATCGTGGTTGACCGAACACCACACCTGGCACTCATTGAACCACGGTCACGTTTACCATTTCTCGCCAAGAAACGGCACGTTGCGGAAGAGCATCCCAGGGGCTGGCCCGGACCACGACATCCGCGCCGCGTGTTACAAGGTAATCAACGTCACCGATAACAAGGCGCTGATCATCACGCATTACACTATCGGCTGGTAAGTACATCGATCGCTTGAAAAGCGGTTTTTTGTAGTTGTTTTTTTTTTAAGCACATACGCACGCATTTATTTCCTTTTTTTTAATCACGACCGGTGTACGCACCGTCGTATACACCACACCACCATATACGACGCTAAAAAGGGGTCGGGAAAATCTCGACTACAGATTTCCCTCTCGAGTTAAATATAATGTTGTGTTATGACTGTTATGAGTGTTTGGAGTTGGTTTTATAATATCTATATGTTTTTTTTTACTTTTCAACGGTTCAACCTCCAAACGAACATGTGATATATACATGTACACATGTGATGCAAATGCGTGTGTGTAGACGTGTAGTTGTATGTGAGTATAAGTGTGTTTGTATACACATTCTTACGAAAAACACTCTCGAGTACATTCATCCGTGTCGGCGTGGTTCGTATAAGTAATCAACCCCGTCTTTATTTTTTTCCAATTCTTATTCTCGTGTACGGTCATAAAGTAAAAGGAAGGGTAAAAGGGTATTCAAAGCTCGGCAAATTAAAACCAACGTTTTTATTTTCTTCTTTTTTTATTATTATTATTTCTCTCAAAGTCTACATCATAAGTAGAATTTCGCTCGAGGGAGGATTATTAATAAATAGTGACTACACACGGTAAAAAAAAAAAAAAATAAAAGCAAGTGTAATATTGCGGTGTGGTGAAGTTTAAATTTCACAAATACGGGAATGTTCGTTATTTTCTAATGGTTGCCGTCAATATAATTAACGATCGAATATATACGCAGATACGATATCTATATAGTATATACACATCCTGCCCCGACTATGTGCCGCCAGGCAGTATTGTGGCTTGTACACGTACGCGCAGCGAAGACATTACTATGCGCATCAATTTCAAGACATCAAATAATAAGATCGTATAGAATGTTCTAGTGCTCGTTTACACGGTTTACAAATCAAAATGACGACCAGACGTGTTTATGGTTTGACTAGTTAAATTTTATTCGAACAATATCCAAACTTAATATATATCTCCATCCGTTAAGACATTGTATTAATAGTGTCTTACAGAATTCCTTTAGTGGCTTGCATAATTTAACCGACCGGCGACCACAAAGGCACCAAAAATCTACTGCCCTGTGTATTTGATATTTAGTTAAAATATGTAATACTTCAAAACTGAGAACACAGTAAATTTTGGACACGAAAATAATATATAGGCATAGTGTTATTTATCATCGCATAAGGTGACTTCACTATAACGAAACCGTAACAAATTAATTTCGACGGCAATCTTTGAAACAACATTCGATTTCTTCAACAAACACGTAAACTGCAGTCTAAACACATCGATATCTCAAAAATAATAACGAGATATATTAATACTCTATGTTTATTTTTTCATTTATTTCCTTGCGTATTTCCATAGGTAACTAATTCCAAATCGTTCAAACAATTAATTCCATTAATGCAATTGTTTTGATGTATTTTTAATTACTGAATATAATAATTACTCATTCAACTGGGTCATTAAATTTGTAACAAATTATTAAATAATTATTAGGTAGTAGTTTATTTAATGGTACATTTTATTTTGCAGCCAAAGCGGATATGCGTGCATGGGGTTTTATCGCCGTGACAGCCAAGTTGTTGAGGTCCAAGAGAGTGGTACGTATATGCAACTTAAGTGTCACACATAACTAACAGTCAAACATAAATGTATGCTAAAAACTTCGCCAAAAGTTTTCAAAACAAGCGTATAAGTAGTTTTAATGGGAACCGACAGGTGTCAGACCAATATTATGACAAAATAGGCTGACAAACTCACGAACGAAATTAAAATGTTTTACGTCAAATTTGGGCTGTGAACTTGTCACAATAAAATCGTAATGCTAACTTACGCTTACGAAAGTTTGCCATCTATCGAAATGAATAGTGTGCGTTTTGCAAACTTTTCACTTAGGCGTTGATATTGTAAGACATACAAACTTATTTTTCCCATTCTCCTAAGAGAGATGGCTACGAAGAAAAATAGGAGTTGTTTAAAGCTATATAATCCACAAATCTACTAGTGTAAAGTATTGAAAATACGTATGACCATGTTGTAAGCTTATTTAATCATCGTAGTTTTCCCATGCGATTCCTAAACAAACAATACGTGGCGTAAATAAGTATAGATAACTGTATGATATGAATATTACATTTAAACTATTTTACATTTAAATATCAAACGCTTTCATCCGTGAAGGTAAGTAAATGTATCCATAACGTATATTAATCAAATTTCTTTACATGAAACAAATTAAATTCCGTGGCTCTTCGACATCCTACAGGTATTCGTATTATCTTTGTTTTTCTTTGACATTTGACATTTCTGAATATAATATTATAGCTAGGTATTTACATAAACAAAAAAGAAAACAAATTTACAAGTTTTGTGAATTCTCAACTACTCAAAAACTAAAAATGTTTAACATTATTTTTTAATGTCAACATTTTTATCGGTAAAATAATATTATATAAGGTTTTGTTATTTTTAATATGTCACAGAAAAATAAAAATATCTCTTTCGTTGGCGAGGAAGGGTGAACATATTTAATATAAAATCCTCAAATTTCTATGGTAACGTGTCGGATTTGCTGAGATAGGACCAAAACGAAAAATATTGCACCGCTGCCAAGTAACCGCCTCCGAGGCGGAAATACCGAGACGGCTCATATATATTCATACGAGCGAAGTGTCTGACATAACGTTTTCTAAGCGATTTCACTGGGAGGACATAAATATATTTCGATATGGTGTACTACGCAAAGGGCTGAAACGTGCATGTTTTCAAATTTGTATCCCTCACATTTGGGCGTTAACGACTACACACTTGGCCGTTAGTCGAACCATGACGACGGGGTGATTGTTCCCCTATAGTCATATTATTATATTCCCTGCAATATATTATATTATTACATTGTTGTTATTATTTTTATTTTTGCCGACTGACCGTTCGACTCGACCATTTCCCATTCAGGCTCAACCAATACTGTATACCAGTGTTCCGGAAATTCGTCAGCGGAATATAATATCTCATCTCGTGCACTTGCAACCCACCAACCCCGCCCCTCCCCCTCACACACCACAAGACATAAAGATGGTGTAGTCGTTACGTGTTTGAACTGCATCTACCGATCGCAGCTTTATGATATTACCGTGTCTTTCGAACACCTTTCCATAACAAACTTCCTCTGTTTAGAGCAGCATTTCCGCAAGACGGGAGTTCGTCGTAATGGTCCTATTATCTGGGGAAGCCATTCGTCTTACGCTATCCGGAATGGGTATAGTCTATCGTAATTTCCTTTACGCACACTTCTAGTCTTGTGCGCGTCTAAATTTAAGACGCATAAAACGTATATCTTACAATAATATTATATTAGTGTGTATCGTACCCATTATTATAATATTATAAGACGTGTATGGAGTCGAAATAATATTATTTAAACGACTATATTTTAATATTGATTCGACGTGTCTAAGACGTTTGCAATTATTTGACCAACGCGTTTTGTTTGTACGATATTTTGTTGTTCGATAGGATCTAAAAAAACACAACCCAATCCAACAAAAAAAAAAATAATAATAATTCTTGCTGGCTACTTGGGTGGCGCGAATGTTCAGAGACGTATACTCACAAACAAAACGCCCAGAGATTAGATACGATAACATTAATCGCAGTCGCTACCGAAATTTACCGTACCGTATCATTAATGCGACTAAACGTTATAATTCTGTAATTACACGGGCTGCTCCTCCGAGGCAAACCAAACTACCTCCGATTGTATAAATGCTGTGTTATACATATTATACTATTCCATTATGCCAAAAGCGATTTTATTGAAAATCATTCGGTTTCGACATCCAATGGGAACTATATCGTTTGATCTAATTACTTGTATTATACGTAAATACGTTTGTACTTTGTATGTGCATTATTATATGACATTAAATGATTACATTTGCGATCGACAGATTCGTTTTGTTCTATGTATGACAAATACAATACGACTGCACGGTTTCAACAATAACAACAAAATATTTAATATATAATAATATTCTAGAAACGGAAAGCCGACGTGCTGCGAGAGACCTCCGACGTTGTGACAAAATTATGTTTGTACAAATACATACGGAATCTGAATTAGTCATAATATTTCCATTTAAATTTTCCATTAAAAAAATGAATAACTTAATAATAATAACAGCTGGATTGTTTTTTTTTTGTTTTAAGTTATTTCAAATTAAAGAAAAACACATTGAATAGGAATGTTTATGTTTCATATTTGATTGCGCATTTTAATGTAAATGTGTATACCTAACTTTCTATTTATTATTTACTGCAGAAAAAAAATTAAACTTTCATTAATTAAACCTTTTTTAAATTATGTACCTGTAAGCCCGCAGCATTTTAAATGTTGTTTTCTCATAAAGAATACATAATGTTAAAATGTGTACTTACTTCAAAAAATTTAGCAATTGGCCTCGTTTTCGATGTTTTTATTTATTTCCTTTTAAAAATGTAATTTAAAGTTTTATCATTGTGTGTGCTCTCTCTTAATATCAATTATCTTTTAGACGGAATAGCATAAACTCACTGATAAAACGATGTTTTTTTAATAGCTGGAGGTTGCAGTTGAAAATAAATAGACTAATGTTTCTTCTTATTTACATTTTTTAAGCGTTATTCTAAATTCATCTCTTAGATAACAGAGAAAAATGATGAATAAATTGCAATAATATTATTTGCATATCAATGAACATAATATACAAACGTCTTCGTTATTGGTCTTTTATTATAGTCTTAACCTACACCACTACACCAGTGATACTATCGCGGGAATGTTCAAAGGTTAAATAAAAAGCTATATCCGTAGGCGAAATTCGGTAGTGGTGGGTGGGTTTTCGGGGTTTGTGCTTTGTCGTTTGGGGACAAATCGTTAAAAAATATATATTATAATGCATAAAATTATAATACACATTCTCGCATAATATTAATATTAAACATACATCGTTTAAAAACACAATAACATAAAACATACATTTAATTTATGTTTAACGTTTAAAATTTTAACGTAGGTTGAAAATGTTAAAAAAAAAAAGGTTTTTAGATACCAAAGTCATAAAAAGCATTTCAAATTTAATGAAAAACATTACGAACAATAATTATAATTCTGCTCGAGATCGTTTTCGATTAAAGCGAAAACCGTCCGGATATATAAACTTCAAAACAAAAATCGTGACCATTAGGTTTTGTACGGAATCAAATGGTTCGACAATTCTTTTTGGCCCTTTGAAAGGTTACAATGGTCGACATTTATTTTAAATCCTAATCAGAGAAGTGCAATCCGAACGAATTCCTGTTATTTAAAACCATTCAGATTTTAATCGGTCAGTAAAAGTTTGACGACGAAAATAAAATGAAAAAAATCATTATTCCACTCTGCAATGCTAATTCGTATTTCAGAGTGTTTATAATTTTGACGTCCATTTCATTCCGTTTTATTTTTTTCCCGCGACGTTCGCTGAAATTCGATGTAAATTTGTTTTATTTATTCGTTTGTTTGTTTTTCATTTGTTTAATTTGTATTCTTTTTTATATTTATGTTTTGTTTTTTTTTTTTTTTTACACAGAAAACCCGACGGAGAACGCAGACGACGCTTGTCGGCCAGACAACTTCCACTCGCAGCAGTTGACGTTCAGCACGTTAGTGCGTAAGTACCAGTGTCTTTTTCTTTTCGCCATTTTATATTCTCTTTCCACCCCCCCGGCCCTCCTGTCCGTCGCGTCGCGTCTGGGCCGTCCGCGGCGCAGTGGCCGTCATCGTCTCCATCATCTCGCCGCGCCGCCCGAACGTCACGTCGTCACATCTCGTTACCGTCAACGCTCTAAGGAGTCGGGACACTAATGGCCCGCAAGACCCAGTGACGCGGCGGAAAATTGTCGTCTTACGATGAACCGGCCGCGGCATCCCGTCGTCGCTCGCGAATCGGTACTATATATATAATATTAGGTGCATGCACGACCCACCCATACACCACCCATACGCACACCGCCTTTTCCGGCCGTCCAGGGTGTTTCCACCCGGCAGGATCATTTATTTTATTTATACTATATAGGCATTTATACCGCGCACACGTATATACAATATATGATATTAAATATACATGTGTGTGCGTGCGTGTGAGAACAAGGAGAACGGAGAAAAAAATTCGGCCGGGAGAAGACGAGAAATCCCCGAACCATTAATCTTCATATTTACGTAAAAGTTTACACCGCGAGATTCCATTGCGTTCAATCACTTTATGATTGAAAAAGTTTCGTGTTTTTATTTTTCAACGGCTAATTTTTCACTTTTTCCCCTTTTTTTATTATAACTATTATTACTTTCGGAGACGAAATTGCCCCCCTAAAAATGCCGCCCACTCCGCCCCCTCTGCCAGCCTCCTGCACCCTCCCACCCGTTGGTGTCCCGCGTTTTTTCAATAAATTTAAAATTTTCCCTAAAACATTTATTATTATACACAGCAGTGGGGCGTTTTTCATTTTACCCTTAAATTTATGAACATATATAATCACTTTTTCCCTTTGCATATTTATTATCAACTCTCGCGTTTTGTTTACATCATGAAAATATATTATGATTCTAAAGTAATTGAATCATCGATAAATTTTACTGAATAAATCCGAGGTTATATTTTTACATCTTTTTATGGTTTTATGCGGTTTACCGGATACATATTTCTGTGTAGGTATGCTACCGCGTATTTGTTCCGAGATAATTGAAAAACATATTTTCAAACCTATGTACAAATATATACAATAGACATTGGTACGTCATACTTTCGTACTATAACAATAATTTATAGTTTAAGTTTATGAACAAAAACATATTATCTACCTGTTTTATAATGACTACCTTTATCAAGTATATATTATTATTATATTACTATACTTAATAATAATAATAATAATGATGAATACCATAACAGATATTTTGAATTTTCGTACTCGAATCGGCGTATCCTTGGTTTTCACAAATATATATAATATCATGGATACGGGATACCTGCTTAATATGGTTTGTGTTTTCTTGCTACGTGACATAAAGAATACACGGCGGCGTTAAATTACAAAATATCATTGTGGTTGAAACGTGACCGTTGGCGGTATATAAAGACGGTGTATGATAATATATAATATATAACTCTCACAGACGGAAGTGACGAAACTGAACGCCGCCACCGTGGTTGTGGGAAAACGACGCACGACACGATTGCGAAGCAATCTTATATACATTGAAACCACTTAAAATATAATATCGCAAGGTAAATAATTTCAATTTGCCCCCGAGTCCCTTTCGGCGGAAACGTTCCTAATAAAAGTTATTCGCCGAGTCTGAAAATGACGTACGCCCGCGAAGTTTTCGCAGTAACAAATTCATCCCGCGTGGCCTATAAAACAATTAGCAAAAGGTATAATGGAAAACACATTAAGTATACCACTTCCGAGGGGGGGGGGCTGCCAGTCGTCGTACGTATACATATATATATATATTTATAATAAAATATCGTATACGTATTGTTCGGTGTACGCGGCGCAGTGTGTTTGTATCGTTTTCTAATTTAACGCAGTTGACCGCGATACCGAAGCAAGGGCTGCGCCCGGGCTCGTCCGAAACGGAAAGACTATAAGTATATACAACGCACTGCGATAATATATGCAATTGTATTTTAATTAAAATCGGAGTTAATTTACTCGGAACATGTTCGTGTGCATACATGTATACGAGTATTATATTATGGTTATATCCTCGCGAAATGCGATTTTCTTACTGTTCGTTCTGCAGGTCGTGCCATAGATTTTTGTTTCGTACGACCGGTTTTCATTTCGTAATAATACTACAATATAATATACAGTAATCCCGCTCCAATTTTCGATACTGCGTGATTATTTTAACAATGTTCCCGGAACAATAGAGTGCACGTGTTACGTAATTCCGCTCAAAACCACAGCAGGGATTCGTATAATATTAAATAATATAATATCTCGGTGAAAAATATCGCATCAAAAATAATTTTGGTGTTTCGTAGTATTATGATGGGCGTGTTAAATGACATAATTAATCATTTTTTTTTTTTTTGTTGTTGTTACTGTATATTATTATTAAAAAGTTGTATTAAACAAAAGATCCAAACAAATTGACTTCAATTTATTTTTTTAATAAAACTGCTTCTTATTGCTTTTTTTTACGTCTGACAAGTAACTGACGATAGACTTAAAATATAGTAATTCGTGAAAGCTGCGGCCAATGAATCAAACCTGCACGGGGTTAATACCGACATAAGTTTGTGCTTTATATATTATGAGGAAAAAAAATAATAACTAGGTACCTATATCAATACAAAGACCTGAGCCTACCCTGATGTTTGACCCTTATATTATAATGTACCCAAAATATGCATTTTAAATTTTTAAATGAATATTTTTAAATTAAAAACAAGAAATTTTTTCTTTTTTCTTTTTGTATTAAATTAATACATTAATATTGAATGAGACACTTGAATACTTCGGCATACTGTATAAGCACCTGTGCGGCCCTGTGTTTCGATCATATTTTGTGCGGTTGTCTTATACAATAATCTATCTATGAATAAAATTAATCGGCGAACCTCGAGTGCTTCTAAGAAAAACATTCATCTGCGTACCGTCAACCAACAACCATAATATTATAATATGATAAAAATTAAGAACTAATAATATTAATATTAATTCTTTGTTAGTAATATAGGATTGACTGTACATTTTTAAAAATATATGAAAATTCCCTTTAAAAAATGCGTATATTGTACAATTTATTCTTATAACCGGCCCTGAATTTTTAAACTAGACACTGCTCTATATCGATAATCTCATAAATATATTTTTTCGATAAAAAACGGATGATCCTTTATAAAATGTATAGAATTAATTTATTCCCATATTTTCCTTCGGCCGTATATTTAATTATCTCGATAAAACGTTTTATTTTCACTCGTATAAATGAATTATTAAATATAAAAAAAATTCTCTATGGAGGTATCCGTTTTAATTTTCATACTTTTAATTGGTTTTATGACATGAAAACCATCGCACAACAACAAAATACGAGTACATAATTTGTAAACTATAGCTAAACAAAAAAAAAATGATTCTCCGCCTAAAATCTCGGAATTATATAAAGTCAGTGTAACGGACTTTTGGAACTTCTTTATTGTCATCGGAAGTCGTGATGGCATTGTGTAAAACGAACTTTGAATTTTTCACCGAGAAAACGATGACTGTCGTGCCGCCCCGGACGTATATATAATAAGTGTCTGATATGGTAATATGCGCTACGTATAAAGAATATTATTATACAATGTATGGAGAAATGACGGTATCTGTCTCTTCCCCCTCCTCCTCCTCCTCCTCCTCCTCATCCTCCTACGCTTAATTCGTCGTCGCCGCGATCTTCTAGTCCATTTGTTGTTTTTATAATATTCCGTATATATACAATCAAGACAGCACCGATATAAAACCGGCGCGTTGTAGTATTACGAGACGACCAAGACGGTTCCTCCCCAATCGGCGGTGACTTATACACATTATATTATAATATACATATACATCAACATAATATAAATTATTTATAAGAGTTCGGAATGTGTTTGGGGGTGGCGAAGCTGTACAGTGTATGGCGTATATACACAGACACGCAGTACATATATCGTCAAAACGGCACGAACAATAAAAACAGTGGTCTCATTAAAACTTTTCAATAATAATATTATTATTATCTATCTCCACTTAGTGTGTCGGCCGCAAACAGCCCAATGGATTATATGGTTGGCATGTGCAATAACGCACGCAGTCTGTTCCAAAGTTTCCGCCATTCCGGAACATTACGCTTGGCCGCAAAAGTTTCTCCTCTCCCCCTCCCCCGTCCTCTTACCACATACTCATATATACATATATAAACTTATACCGTGGTTATTGTCTATATATAATACACACACACACACACACACACACACGTGACAGAGTGGCAAGAGAATACCGCCGTATACATGTACGAAGCCATATCGTCGCCGTGTTCTGTTACCGTGCAATCGTCACACACACACACACACACACACACCCACATCCACACACACCAGCCCCACCGCCCCCCGTACTGAGACCAGCGCCCCTCTCGGTGTTATTATACGATAATGACGTGATAGTACAAATGTTAATATTATATTACAAATAATAATACGATATAGACTGCTGCCATCATCACTAACACTCGCTGTTTTCTTTGCAGCTCCGGTGCCCAAAGGTCGCGAGTGTCCGTTCCTCGGCCGTTACGAGATCAGCGGCGGACTGAACGCCGAAGACGTGGGCAAAGCGCTGGCCGCCAGCCGGCCCGGTAGCGAGAACAACCAAGACAAACCATCGATCCCGTGCAACCCACCCGGCAAACAGTACCTGACCATCGGCTGCAATTCGCCGGACACCATGGAGTTCCAGTCGGAGTGCGGTACCAAGACCGTAGCTGGTAAGCGAACAAACGACAAGAAGTCGAACTGCATGTATAATAATTATAGTGCACCCGCAACCGAACCGTGGTTATCGCGGTGTGCAGTCCTTGCGGGTCCCGGGGTGGTCTCGCTTTCTCACCTCCCTCTGAAGGGGTGAGGCGGACTTCACACCCAATCAACTCGCTTATCGCGCGCATACATCGCAATTCCCACGTAGCAATGGCGAAACGAACATTATTGTCTTTGCGACAAGCATTTGCTTCCGGATTTGTTTTTTATATTTAGGGGTGGTGGGTCAATTTTACGTTCGTTTCGCCACTGCAGTACGTAGTATATATATATATAAGACGCAGTTCTAGTATACAGCCATGGCAGATCACGACGTCATGAGGTAATATCATAATATATACATCATCTAACGATTTCAATAATCCCGCATCTAGTTTATATATTTTATTAATATTCGTGTCGGAATCGCGTGTCGTGGCTTATTCGGGATTTTTAAAAGGAGATGGGGATGGGATTATTCTATAATATACTGTAACCCGCTGCACCCCACCACAGCGGAGAATCCCCCTTGAACCGCGCCGCGTAACCAACTCGTACGACGAACACGCGCGTATCTTACACAGTTATACCTTCTCATGTCATACATAATATATTATATGCTCTATATATACACACGAAACACACGAATCCTATTGTTGCCGTGTTCCGTGTTGCGTGCGTAAAATATACAAATAGATATATTTGCCGCGTATACGTTTTTTTAACATAATATATACTAAACTGCTGCACGTCTCGGGTTTTTTTTTTATTTCGCAGCGTACACGTGCTACGGACACTGGAAGAACGAAAATACCGGCGTCAACTACGTGATATCCACGCCACAGGGACGATCGGCTACCAATTCCAGACGATACTGTTTCATCATGTCACAAGTGAACGGAATGGCTCAGCAAATGTTGCACATCGCCTCGGTGATGGAATCGTGCCATCCGCACCCGCTGGGTCGGCTACACTGGGCGTTTAACATAACGCACCAAGGTATGATATATTTTATCATCGTGCTCGTCCGAGGTTTTCGTTTTGGGGAAAGATCTATAATTTTGTTGTATACCGCAGTATATACATGCAAATCCAGTGCCATTTCGTGGGGTTGGGGGTAGGTGAAGGGCAATGATTTGAAGGCGTGAGTGATCTTCCCAAGTCTCGCCCGACCTTATTAAAAAACATATAATGATCCCTAAAATAAAAAATATATCTGCGTAATATATATTTTTTTTTTTGGAGATTTAATAATGTAATACTTTATAAACATTAATTATTTAAATTTTAATAACAAAGACTTAAAATTAATTCGAATAAATTGTAGGTACAGCGTGTGATAGTTATTACCTTTTCTTTTACGTTTAGTACCTCTGCGTGTACAATAATTTATTGTTGAAGGAAAATACGTAGACTTCGTGTACTTACAACGATGTAGATAATTAATACATGAGACTCATCAGCGAACCGATTTACAATGTTATAATGTCATGATACATATAACATATTGTATTATAATATAATTACATGACGTCCACGACGGACAGTTACTCTCAATGACGATATAACACTGTGTTATTATTATTAATGAATTGTTAATTGTATAATTATTATCCATCACCGTCACGTTGTTATGGGCGCCTCACGCCTTCCTCAGACGACTATCGTTCGAAACAACCATAGAAATTTCGATTACATAATATTATTTTTATATAGTGTAACTGCCGCTGGTAGGTGTCAATGGCAAAACTAAAAACGTTCTGGCGTTCTGCAACGGTAATATATAACAATAATATTGTTGAAGTGGACGCGTTGTGTGAATGAATTATAATACATACCTTTATGCATCGGAAACGTACAGTAACGTTTGGTCAAGGGTATGTGTGTGTGTGTGTGTGTGTGTGTGTGTGTGTGTGTGTGTGTGTGTGTGTGTGTGTTTGTTTGAGGGGAGGGAGATGAATACCGGGTACGAGAAAAAACAAAAACCGAAAAAAAAATCGGTCCGGAGATTTGGAAACAAAACAATCGACGACGAGAAACGGGTGGTGTTGACGTTTGCCGGATGCTCGTGATTTAAGTGGACGCGTGTTTATGTGCGCGTGTGTCCGAGCCCGTTTGAATGGTATATATTTCCGGCCGACCGGAATCGGTTTTAATTGATATTCTTTGTGACATTCAATACGGTCACACAATAGGTACTTATAAGTGCAACGACAATAATGAATTATTTTTTTAATTTTCGTCCCCATCAGGTGTGTGCAGTTCCGAATCCAGCAGCGCCATCGTTTCCGGCTTACCGGTCCTAGTCCTATTTGCAGCCCTGCTGGCCGCCATAGTCAATCGCCGGTGATCATCGTCGTCGTCAGCAGTCGTGTCGGCCGGCCGGCCGCTAGACATTTAGAGGAGGCTCGCGCCAATGTTAAAACGAAAACCAAGACCACGTCGCTAAAAAAAAAATAAAAAATATATTAATAATCGGGCGGTCCCCCCGTGTATACATATTATTATTATTATTATTATTATTATTATATAGGTGTTAGGGATCGCTTTTGTTTATTTAATTGTTTACAATTTTTTTTTTTTTAAACCGACTTTATTGTGATCGTATTTTTAAACTATTATTATTAATATTATTATTTTGATGTTACCCCAAAGCCAATCTTCTATTTCTCCCTCTTTCTTTGTGTTTTTTTTTTAATTTCATTATCAATCTCTCTCTATCTCTATTATGTTATGTTATTATTATTATTATTATTATTATTATTGTACTTGTAAATTTGTTTTTTAATCGATGGTGCAGAGTCGTTTGCGTTAGTTTCGATGTTTATATTACCGTAAGCGAATCCGCATACGTTTGCTAGGAATGATTATAATATTATAATATATACCATCATGGTTATATATTAATACTTATTTTTTATTTTTCAATAATTGTAAATATCGAAAATTGTAAATTTTTTTATTATTATTATTATTATTATTATCGAATTGTAATACGAGATCAAATCCGTGTCCGTGTAATTCGACTCACATATACCACACACGCCTGCTTACCAAATTATCTTTTTTATTATACTATATTAAGATTTTAATTTTAGCGCTGAATGTGTACAAAATCGATTCTATGTATTCGTGCAGGTCCTATATGTTCGTTTTTTTTTTTTAGACATAATTCTTACCTTTTTAACGAAATATTATTGTATACGTATACATATAATACGAGAAGAAGATGCTTTATATATATATATATGTGTGTATATATATATTGTTCATGCTCCATGTGATAAAAAGTGGTAAGGACGTATCATAATATTGTCCTGATTCACTTTTCTTCGTCACCCGCAGCTGATAAGTTTTTATTTTTATTCTACCGAGCGAGTCGCACGCTGCGAGCTTTGATCGTCTGGAACGATATTGGACCGATACAGTGATTAACTTATATTATCGTTTGTTTACATTTTATTATTTTTATTTTTTGTATTTGGGAACATTCGACTCGCTCCGTACAATAATTATTTTTGAATGTTCGTTATTGCCTATATTTAAAGAAAAAAATGTTATATATAAATAATAATAAAAAAAAAATAATAATAAAAGTACACGACTATCTTAATGTGTATAGCTTTATTTTTTATTAAATAAATTATTGTTCATTTTATTAATTTTAAATATTATAATGTTAGTAAATATATTATTATTTTTTTTTTTTTTTTTGTTCGGTAATTTAAATTGATGTATAAAAAACTATAAAGGGCCAAATAAAAATGGTGTCATATTATGCGGAAATCATTATTGAATACTCCCCAATTTTTTCCTATCATATTTATCATAATTGGTACCACCACCTATAATATGTATAATACATTCCTTGAAGTCCTATCCTAATATCTAACTAAACCTGGCGCCAATCGTTTTAATATGATACGATAATATCATATTATGTGCACAATTATTGTCATTCTCTGCGCTGATCTTACACTGCATAACCGGTCAGAGGCATATTAAAATAATTACTGTTGGGGCACCCCCCCCCCCCGTGACGTATCGTATATTATAGTTTATATGAATCAAATGCATATTAATTGTTTTTGTTCCAACTCATCAAATCCTCTTTGTATCAACAATGCGAAATTGTTATGTTTACAAAAGTGGCTGTCACCCAGGTTTGATTAAGCCGATTTCTAACCACGGACATCGAAGGATGATCCGGCCATTTCTTCTGAGTGCTTATCATACGGAAACTGAAAGTTGCATTTATGCAGACCCCAAACCATGTAACGGCTTGGAAAGTTTTTCTTATGTCCAGATAAGACTTATTAATTTTACAGCCATTACGATTATCACGTACAATAATAATATAAAATATATGAAATTTATTAGCGCCAATGATGATTGCGGCTAGTTATAGTTTGTTCCAATTATATTACGTACATATAATGTTTGATCCCCCTCCCCCTTTTAAAAAATCCTAGCTGAATTCCACTAAATTATTGTACACCTATACACAGGTTTAGGTAAGTCGTGTGCGTCGTATATTGCCGTCCGTTCGACATTAATATTATTATACAGCCCGTCACATCGCCGTACGACCTAACCGATTTGCGTTAAGTACCTATATGCTTACTGATTGCATTTTTTTTTTCGCTCCGCATTGTTCACCCGCAGACATAATAATATACACTAAACGTCTATACATGTATATCGTTTTATTCCGACCGTATTCATAGGTATATGGTGCGATGTCGTCCCGGGGGGATGGTCTTCGTTGGTCCGAATTTCCCGACCCGAGTGCGGACCATAATGTTATGCCACTGGCGTTTTTCGAATCCCCTGCGGGCGGCGCCGCGCGCGACTGTGAAAAAATAAAAACCGATGACCGTGTTTTCGGGATTTACACGAATTTTTAAATTAAAAGTTTTTTTTTTTTCGTCCCCGACAACCGTATTATAATGCAGTCGTGTGCGCACTGCACTGCGGAGAAGAACACGACAATTCAATTTAATCGCGACCGATTCAATATTATTACCTATATATTATTTACTATATTCATACTATGTACCCACACAGCTGTATACACACACGCCGCGTGTTTTTGTATTTGCAAACCGCATCGACGACGACGATGTACCCATGCACGGTGCGTTTTCGGGTGACATTAATTGTTGACTGATTTGTACAATATGACATAGCTTGTGACCGGTAATTAATACGCTCGGTAAAAAGTAAAAACCATAAACCAAAAAAAAAAAAATCAATACCGCGCAGTACTCGAAAACGGAAAAAACAGATACCGTCGTACCTCGCTCTAGACGTCTGAAATCGGCAACATCGAAATTTGGTAAAAGTAATAATGCCGATAACTAAAATCGAAAAAATTAACTTTTTATGCGACGAAGATTCTATACTATGAAATTATTCAAATATATAGGTACCGCGTGTCCGACGAAACCGACTGCGTGTGGGATAACATAATGTCATAATAATAATATTAAATGTATGTGGACATGTGGTCGTACACGCTTGTCAACAGAATACGTTATGAGTACTCAGAATCGAAATAGTATTATAATATGGGAAAACAATAATTGTTGAGCATTACAAAACTCGATCAACGTTTGATCAGTGGACAGCGGTGCTGCGGGAATTGCCGCACACATCGTCTGCAGTTACCGCCGAGCCAATATAATAATTTTATATTATATTATTATTATTATTATTATATTACAGAGGTGGTGGATCGGTTTTGTCTGTACATTTGCTTATTATTATATTTGTATAAAGCCCACGATCGGTAGGTAATCGAATATGAAAAAAATGATTCCACCACGAATGAAACTGACCCGAACTAAATTTGTTTGGTTTTCCTTTGTTTCATTGGCTCCCAGACAGGTTAGCAAGGCATACTGTCATAGGCGTTAATGGGTTGGAAGGGGGCTAAGGGGCAATATCCCCCCTCCCCCAAAAAAATCTTCTACGCCTATGCATACTGCAACTGCATGTTCTCTCAAAGGGGGTTTGTGTAAATTACTGGTGTCACAGGGAAGTTTATCGTATGTATAATATAAGCTATATTCTATAGTAATTAATTTCCATGAACCACATATTGATTAATAAGCGAGTATAATTGTGTAGTGCTTCAAGAATATTGTTTCAAAATAAAAAAACCGTACGCGCTGCAATAGTAAGCGCGTACGAAATGAAACTTCTTTACAGAGGGTGTGAAAAAAAAGGTTCATCGCGGTCAAATATTAAGTTTGTAATGGAAAAATTAAAAATTAAATTGAAATTAATTTCTTATTGTACAAAGAAGAGACAAATTGATCGTTATTTATTAGGCACCATATAGAAACCTCTGCAGGGTCCAAACAGCATACACGACTGCAGGATTTTGGCGACCGGCGTCTGCTATCTGATTTTTATTTAACATATACTTATAATATATTATAAGCTTTGATATGAGAGATAAAAGACTTAGATTGTGGTAACCTGACAGTGACATTTTTCAGCAGCAGACGTCAGTTCCCCCATTTCGGTGTATTTGCCGCGCTATAAATAATTGTAATAAACTGTTATATTTGGTTTTATATTATTTATACTATGGTTGTATTTGAAATGTTGAACTGTTAGATGGATGTTACAAATATTCTCATCCAAATATCGATTAGTAACGTCGATTAATGGTTCATAATCTATGCATAATGTGTGGTTGTATTACAATTAAACTGTTGTACGGATGTCGAAAAATGATGTTCGATAGATGTTTCATGAAAGACACCTGGCACAGTGGTAGAAATAAAGTCACAGCCCACAGGGACAGTTGAATATTAAACTACAGTATTGATGCTTCAAAAAATGATGGTTAAACAATTTTTCTCGGGAGCGACATCATCGAGGTATGGAAAAAAGGTCACTGAGTTTAACATAAACGTAGATACTTATGTGGAAAGCAATCTGTGATGTTACATGTTCCGAAAGAACATTCTGTTCACATTGCTGGAACAAAATATTGCCCAGTGGGTAGGCCGGAAATATCCAATCGTCTGACTGGACTCTTCTACAGTGTCGAGTTAGCCATGGCTCCTAAAAGAACTATTCACTTCAGAAAAAATGGGTGGGTAACTTTTTTTGACTTCGTGTGCTCTCTGCAAAACGCCTCCGCTGCTTTGTTTACTGCAGCAGTACACGATCTAATTGTAACTGGAGTCTGGAGGACATCCGGCCCCGTCGTAAATTGCAAAATCTAAATCGGAAGTCTCGCCGCACCTAGACTCTTGACCTTTGTCAATGGAACTTACACCGATTCCCACTCACGGGACCCGCGCCGAATACAATAAATATTATATGCGCGGAATAGTACGACTGGTGCACTGCTGTCGCTTCACTGGCCGCCGCCGCTGCGCTCGTGATGGATAATAATATAAACGAGATAAAACGAAAAAACAAAACAAAACGCCCTAGCGAAGGGTCGCCAAAGGATAAACGAATGTAAGTATACGAGGAAACAAAAAAAAAAAAGAGTAAAACGACCCTGGATTAATATTTCAAACATTTATAATATTATCTTACGGAACCAGTCGCAGTCGGAGATTCGCACGTCACCGAGCTGCGGATCGGCCACGATATTATATCCATGGGGCGCGCAGAATTAAAATATTAATATTCTCGCACACGTCGCACAGTTTTTTTTTTTTTTTTTATTCGAAAAAATAACAATATGAACGAATTAAATCACGTAGTATAATATCCCACGACGAACGATTACGGTTGTCTACCAGCTATATATACCGACATATAATAATATAGTTAGTATCATCACAACTCCTGCAGGACCTCGCAATTTATATTGTACTTATATAATACGATATAATAACCTAACCTGAGCGCAAACAAATATGCAATTATATACGCGACGAGACGGCGTCAGAGGGAGGGTATTCGTGGTAATCCACCGCTGCAGTGAGAGCGTAACATATATTATTGTTTCGCAGTGAATTTAATCTTCGACGTATTTAATTCTGATTATTGTTCTATAAGATTAACTCTGTCAATATACGTATGAGTAAATGGTGTTTTATACCACGTGACATAATATATTTAGTCGTTGACGCGTATTTAATCAGCCGAAAACGCACTTTTATAATTTTTTCTTTCTCAGTGGCTCTCAATAATAATATTATTTATCATAATAATGATACAACATTATAATCGTCATCATTATATACGAGGGTAGCGGTGACGACGAGACGGGACCTTTTTAATAATCGCTTCAGTCTTAATTACAAAGCTCAACGATGAAGGATTTAAAGGTCCTTTAGTAGTGCATAAAATATATATATATCATGATGGTTACTTACTCATAATCTTGTAAAACAAATTTTTTTTCCACCAACAATTAGTGCAAGTACAATACCCCAGACCAGTGTTGGGGAGGAACTCGTCCTATCGTTCCAAACGGAATGGATTCCTGGTACTTTATTTATAGGAACGAAGCTTGTAACTGTTTCCTTTAAAAATATAGAAAAAAGAAAATTAATGAATATGAATTATTTTTTTTAGAAACGTGAGCGAAAATCACAGTTCCTTTATGTTTAGAAAAACATATTTTAAACTGTACTCTGTAGTATAGTTTTGTTTTTTCTATGATTTACTAAGTAAAAAGGTATATTCTATTAGTTGTTTTAATTTATTTAATTAATTTATCTTTTGGGTTTATATTTTGGGTTCTTTACTCAACATTATCAATAAAAAAAATGTTTTCTAAAACCGCAATTTTTAAATAACTTGGTTATAAAAATAAATGAAAATTGAAACGAGTTCTTCTTTAGAGGAATTGGATTTGGAGCGGGGTCCTTCTGTGAATAAAAAATAAGGATATAGATCGAGTTTTTATGTTAAGACACACTCAACCAAAAACCATTTGTGATTTTTACAATGTGTGTTTGTTAATGTTCAACAATACAAAATGTGTTTATATAAAGGTGTAGGGCTACCATATAATAATATGTTATTTTTATTTGTTTACTATACAGGTTTCAAGTTGTTTTTAATTTTTATACCTATACTATTTTAGTTGCTAAATAAAGTTATTTGATTAGCATATAATGAAGTTATTTTTCAATTTTTAATTGAATATTAAAAAAGAAAGGTATTCCTTACCTAATTTAATAATACAAATCTTGTTAATTTCACTGTACATATTCTAAAAGTAACAATGCTTATTTGTCAATTTTACAATACTATCATATTACACAGTGATAATATTTATTATTAAATTGATCAATGGATATTGTTGGATTGACAATATATATATATATCAGGTACTATAAATTTAACAATATCATCTTGTCGGCTCTATATTAACAATAATCTTGTAAATTTAATCAATGATTTCATCACTACGATTGTGGTTTTTGGTTGAGTGGCATAAACATGCGCCGAGGCCCCCGATTCGTAGTTTAAATTAACTAGTTGAAAACATCCGTCTATCCCTATTTAATAATGAGATTTTTGTATACCTTTTTAAAATATTTATGGCTTTTAAGACTTATTAATTATTATTGTGTACTTAATACTGTACCTGCATTCTATAAATAGGTTACATGTTTCTTGACACATTTTCATCCTTGAGTCTTGTACCAATTCAATGACTTTACCTAAATGTTTATTTTTCTCTTAAAAAGATAAAGCTGAGGTTATTTTTTATTTAAATTAAAGTGTTAAGGGGCCCCAAGAGATGTTATGCCACAGGCCCCTAAAATCCTAGATACTGTAATACTTTATGTACCCTTACATCCTCGACGCAAGGGAATTTCGAAGGCAGGTCCTCTCGAGCGTGCAACTACACTATGTGCCATGATAATAGTCGTAGCCAGATCTCACATAATATACCAACAGTACAAAGGTTATATTGATTAAAAAAAATCCCATTGTAATAATAATTTAAAAACTATAATAACTGAACACTGAAGACTACAAAAATCGATGATTCGTTTCTTGATTTTAAAACGTCACTATGGGCGCCGCGGTTAGGTTGTAATGTCACTTGTTCATGTACACATTTTGGTGAAGTTAATTTTCTTACCTATACATTAGATTGGTATACTATATATATATATATATAGCCATATAGGTACTAGTGATGGAAACTTCTGGAAACTTCTGAAATTTAAAAATTGTTCAATAAAGCTTAATATTACTTAAGGCGTGTAAAAATTAGATGTATTCATTGAATTTCGAAGTATATTGCATAACATCAAAAATATACTGTACACATTTTATCGATATAGCTATTTTGTTTTTAATCATAATTAATAAGTACAGAAGTAATAATTATAAAATATAATATTTGAGCTGTAGCATAGCATTCGCAGGTAGTATTTTTATTTTATCACGACAAAATCAATGTTAATACAAAATGATAATACAATTTTTTCTTGGAAATGTCCTACTTACACCACTAATAGGTACGAATTAACTTTACTAAAATGTGTACAGGAACAAGTGGCGCTAACCTAACCCAACAGCACCACCCCGGGACGAATTATGTGTTCGTTCGTTGATATTATATAATTTCTTATAGACAAGGCTCGTAAGTTCATGCCCTAAAAAAGCCTAAATAAGCATGTATTTATGAACTCAAAAATTGGCAAAATATGCCTTAAAAAGTTAAGAAATATGTATTTATATGCACTAAATATCTAAAAATTATAAACAATTTTTGAAATAACGTGAAAATGAAATAAATTTTTTTTTATTTTTGTGTCACAATTAAAAAAAAATAGATTTTAAATACTATTCTTGAGCCTTCGTAAACTGCTTATAATGTACGTCTTTGTAGTAAGTAATTAATTTTATGAATGCATTTTTTTTTCGTCAAACATTGATTCTTTCATAGAGTTTCCATAAAAAATGCTTATTGATATAAATATAAAATAATATGAATAGGCATATCAAAATCGTGTAAATATACCCGATAAAACAAAAATATGCATAAGCATGATGCCAAATAGGCAAAAAACCTGTAAATATGCAAAAAAACATGCTAAATAAGAGTTCACATATTTAACCGTGTGGTACCTTGAAATGAATTTATACGTCATGTATAGCATTACACATAACTTAGCAAGATTTATATGCAAATGCATGAACTTACGAGCCCTGCTTATATAATAGGTATAAGTAGGTATACCTAGGTAGATTGTATAGTTTTCTCGTCAACCACACGACGGCCAAGGTACATGGCAATAAGACGACAATAAAATGCCGTTTACTGGAAAATAATGAAGGTAACAGTACGAAAAAGTCGCGTGCCCATATTTAGGTCCTACAACTATATACGGCAGACGTGCCTCTACACGTGTTTGCCATTCGCAGTTTGTCAACTGACGAATCGACCGGAAATATAAATTGTGTTCCCTCGGGAGTCTGAGGGAGTCTGTGCGCTGTATAATTTCACGATCAGTATTGCGATAACAAAACATCGAAACCCACAATGACATCCACCTCCCCAACGGGGGCCTCGGTTATAACGAATCAAATTCGCATGTCGTTGGTGGATTGTTTTGTTTTATATAATTCAATATTCGTACAATCGAACGGATCGCGCATCGGGTACCCACTCCAACACCGCCGGCGTGAGACCTATTCCAATATAATATTATAATCTATTGGTTTTAAAAATCAAAACGATATCCATATAAATTATACGATATACCTACCTACGATACGACACCGTTTAAAAACAATAACAACCGAAACTGATCAAGACAAATCGGTAAGACCAAGATCATAATATAGCATATACTACTATCGTCTAAAAATGATTATAAAATCAATTAAGCCACTCGGAAAGTTTAATGGTTACTTAAATTCAGTATCAGGTACGTTAATATTTTAGTAATTTCATAATAATTATTAATTACGGATAGTCGATTTTTCTCCACATAACGATGTTAGGGTCAGTTCTCGTCAGTGATTGAATTATAAACGTCAGTTATGAAGTACTGCAGATGTTTAAGGTCTTGGTATCGTCATTGGAAATTCTGTCATCTGTCCCTACAGCTTTAATTGTATTTCGTACTCAATCTCAAAATGCCCACGTAAGCCTTTCAATTGTGAGTTTCCTATAAATAATACATTTAGAACACTGAATCGGACAAAATGAAAATTTATTGTCTTCCGCCGTGTTTACTAAAATTCATGGCATTAATGTTTATTAAAAATTACGAGTTTTCACGGCTGTACTAGGTATACCTGCCTAATATATTATATGCGTAGGTATGTACCAATAAATCTGTGATTTGTGAAAAGTTTTTTATTTTCTCGAACTGTGGGGTGAGAACCACTGTGCACTAAACAATAGTTTACAAACTATTATATAGATGTCTTGCACGATGGTCGTAATCTGACAAACAAAATTTAGGTACATCGAGTATAATATAAAATATAAAAATACGGAAGTGCCGATCGAAAAAATATTTATTAAAAATGTTATGACCGTCAGTATTTAATAAAAACCCGAAAATAAATCTTGAACAGTCCTGTAGCCATACATTGCATGCGCGGTTAAGGATCAACAGTCATCGTAACGAGGTAGCGACCAAATTAACAGTTTTTTTTCACCTTTTGTTTAGTTACACCGGATCTGTACACATTTGAAATTAATTATCTCAATAGTCAATAGTATAATATACGTTGCGCATATTATATACCAATAATAAATCATCCCTCTGTCAAAACATGCAACTATACTGCGTCCTCTACCGCGGCATACAAAACGAAATTGATTTTATATGTTAATTTATATTATATTTTTTTATAAAAAAAAAAAACAAACAAAAACTGTTTGAATAATAGAAATGTATTGTGCTCGATTAATAAAGGAAATAAATACTGTTGACAGCACTGAAAACGCATATAATATTTTATATATTATATTAGAAGTAATTTCCCTGACTTCGACTCCCCGACAAAATATATCAATATTGACGAGTGAAGTATGAAAAAAATACGTAAAAACGATTGTCAAACGTTCAATAATAATAACTACGATTATGGTAAATATCATCATCCTGACTTACTTCATGGACGTAACTGAGTACCTAAACTACTGTAGAGGCACATCGGTACCCAAAGTTTAGGTATTTATTTAATTTTACTTATTCGGTACCACAAATTTAGTTACCGAGACTTCGAACAAAACCATATACTATAAAAAAATATGAAATTATATAATATTATACAAATTGTGAGCATTAACATATTATTAATTAATTATGACGTTTTAAAAACATTGCATACATCAAAATAAATAAATAGTTTTATTAAACAGTTATAAATAAATTTACAACAAGGTCATAAGTATCTTAGGTACTTACATACTTGTGCTTGTAAACATTTATTAATTATTCACTGTTTTTTAAAATCTTTTTTTACGATCATTCACTTGAAACTTGAAAGTTTCATCAATCTATAATTTATACAGCTTTTATAAAAGTTGGCAAAATTAAAAAATGTTGAGGAGGCTAATTTTAGACAAGGACTTAGACACATCTTTTTTTTCGTTGGCGAGCTAGAGCTTCCAAAACATTTTTCCACCGGTGCCTCAAAATTGTAACTGTGGCATTGCTCAAAAGACAGTATATCAGCGTTACACTTTTATTTTCTATAATATTAATACTTAGTAATTTTCTCAAAATGATCGATTTTTGATTTAGCTATAATCATACAAAATACTTGTTGATCTCTCTCTGGCTCACTCTGTCATAAAAAATATTCACAAAAAAACCTAAAAATATAACTATTCTATAACTATAATGTCTAATGTAACACCAAATGTACACCAATGTATCTACACCTCGCTTCGCTTAGGATGTAATCAAAAATTAAAATTCTTACGAATAATGAATTTTTTTAACTAAGTTAATCTGTATTTTTACACCAATATAGCATGTCAAATACGAAACCACTTAGACGATTTGTAAAGTGTACCTTCACATTACGTTTCGCAGATATAATTGGAAATTCAATAGCGCTCGTACAATACATAAGACTATTCAACTTTCCAGACGGAATTTTAAACGCAATTTCTATTATAATATAGTGCCCTATGTCCCAGTGGTGTTCCTGAAAAGAATTAAAATGTCCAAATATGGTATGTTATTGTGCAAAGCGCCACTACGAACCAATAGGCCTGTTGGCGGATAATGACTAATGAGTGTCGGAAAGAATGCACACTTGGAGAATAATGCATTTTTTATTTTTATACATTTAAAAAATGTATAGAAAAACTAGTGCAATGTAGGTAGGTCCCAACACTGTAAAACTGATATTTTTCTATTGTGATACCTAAATAACGGCTTTACCCACAAAATAATGTTGGTCGTTATGAAATATTTTCCAAAATAAAAACTTGGTTCTTACTTTGTTTGTTTTGTATTTACTTATAGAAATGTCACAAATTAGTTTTGTATTTATTTCCCAATACCGGTATCGAAAGTTGAAACCGAAATCAAAAAATTTCAAAAAATTTCTTAATACCGAAATCGAAAAAATTGAAACCGTTTGAATCGATTTCAAGCCCAGGTTTTTTATAAATACACATAAATGATTGTATTGGCAATATATATATATATATATGAATTGGTAATTAAATATTTTTTTTAAATATATTAATATTTGACAAGCAAAAAGTATTGCATAATAAATAAGTAATATTTATTATTTACAATATATACATATTATTATTATTTATTAATAATAATTAATGTATATAGGCGCGTAAATCAAATCGTAATAAATATAAATACAAACATAATATTATGATAAATACTCGAAATCAGACGAGACTTTAAAAAAAAATTGTGTATATATAGGTATATACAATAATATATAGATAGGTAGGTAACGATTGAAATGGAAAAATAATATTTACCGTAATAGAGCGGTGATAAATCAAAAACGATTGCCTCCAATATTCATAAAATAGTGTATATAAAACACATATTATAAGCTTTAAATAAATACATCATGCTGTTCAATATCCGTGCATTACCTATGCGATTTTTCGCAATTAATATCTGATCGTTTGACAGGGGAATGAAAATATCTCCTTTGAAATTTGATGGTTTTTTTTTTTTGTATTTATCCACTCAACAAGGATTTATGGGATTAAATGTATTTTACGAATTGCTACTACAATATTAACGTCAATATCGTACGCCCAGTACCTATATAGATAGGCACCGCCACAAATCATGAGGCATAGCCGGTTAAATGCAAAATAATCCGAGCTCCTGGTTTATTATTTTTTTTAGTTACATTTTTACCGAATCAAAAATAGACTGCAATATAGTAACCTAGGCTCGATCTAGTCGATCTGCATAATAGGTACCTACGCGGTTGTTGTATGGAAAACAATTCGACATTTGATCGACAGCCATAGGCGCAACTAGACCTCTAAAACAGGGGATGCTAAATATGTGAATGCACCACAGAGCCGTGGGGGGCTTCGCCCCCCCACACCCCCTACACATGAGCCTGCAATGCTCGATAATTCAACATCTTAAAACATATATTAACACACTTAATATAAATAAAAGATAATAAGGATACATTATAATTTCATAATTTTGTTAGTAAATAACTTATACATATATATAATACATTTTAAATTAGCATAATTTTTATAGGTTTCATACAATATTTATTTAAAATAGTTTCAGTGTTAAGCTGATTTAATAAATCTTTTTCAATATTCAGCAAAGATAAATTGGTAAACCTTTGCTGAAGCATTCTTGTTTTTAACCAGTTTTATTATTTGCTTTATTATTATGGGAATATCCGTGTATGGAATGAATTAGAATGAATTATATTATAAGACTTACGACCAAATAATTAAATATTTTTTCAGGAAATTTATCATAATATTTAAAAACATAACATTCATGGCATTTCAATAAAATAACAAAAGTTAGATATAAAAAACAGGGGGTGCTAAATTTTAACTTGGGGGTGCTAAAGACCTTTTTACCCTAGTTGCGCCACTGTCGACAGCTAACACCGTGGTATGTACTAGTAGGTAGGTATACCTATGTAGGCGTTAAAGGCCTCTTGCGAACCGCAAACATTTTTCATCAAAACTGCCTGACAACAATTCGGTTGTTATTATATTAATTATTGATCTCTTAAATAAATTATAAATACTTATAAATAGGTATGTAATTTCGAACAGATTATTTTGCCTTGATTGATTTTCCGGGAAACGCACACTAACGACTACCATATTTTGTTTAATTGATCATCGGAGACTTGATCAATATTATATGTTTTCTAGCCTTTGTTTTCCTTGATTTTCGCCGTGATTTAAACTGTATCCGGGAATATCCTTGTCTCGCTATAATTCGTATTCAACCGACAAAAAAATTAAGTATGATTTTTGAAATACTAAATAGATAAACTTAAAATATAGCGGTATAATGAAGCTCATTCTATAGATTGATATAAAAAAAAAATCGATTAGGTAAGTATCGAATAATTTTTTTTTTTTTAATTTAAGGCACATAAAAATATAATCATCGATTATAATCTAAAATTATATAGCATTTTCAGATCATTACTTTAGGTCTTGGGGGGATGCAGCCCCGGCCACTGGCATAATTAGGGCCCCCCGTGTCCCCATATGGCCATATATTATTCTAATACAGTCATATGTTATACGTTTTATTTATCCCAATCAACATTAAGTTAACAACTATACTTATTGGTATAGACTTATGACTTATGACGGTATAATTTATTAATAATCTTAAGAATAAATTTAACTTAAAAATTATAGATACCTATAGAAAAAAACTGAATTTATAATTTAGGTCGAGTGGCCTAATCAAAAAATTAACCTTAGGGCCAATTAACCAAACTCCTAAGTAGGGTTCTGAGCATTGTAGTAACCTGCCTACGCTAACACACGATCACTTATACATATTATGGCGATGTAGTTTACCTATTCAGTACCTATGTCGGATGTCCTATACCTACCTAGGTACCTATTCGAAACACTGAAGTCGTGGATCCGTTTCCCAATATTTTGAGGCATAGCACGCCTCTTAGACTTAAGTGAAGAAGTACAAGTTAGACAAAATCAATATGCTCTTCAGTCTCCCTTCTGACCTCTTTCCATTGGTTGTATTGATAGTGTTAATTAAAATTTCAAACTTTGCAAAGTACCTATCCGATTATACTATTTGATATTAGTCAGTGCTCGAATTAGGAATTATTAAGTTAAGAAGCTCAATTCGAAATTTTAATAACTTCGTTCCAAGTGAAAAATTATTTAACCTAGACTCGTGGCAACACGCCCCCCTCCATTCTTAAATGTTCAATACCTACTTAACTACTATGCACATTGTAACTTGAGTTAGGTATAAAATGATTATGTTAGCTTTCTTAATTTGATGAATTAATGTAATATATTTAGTACTTCACAATTCACATTAATCTATAAGTTATAACCACAATAGTACAATACCACTTAGGTAGGTACCTATGTGGCTTATCCTAATGAACATGATATATTTTTTTTTTAACATTTAATATACTTAATTAAGAAACGAAGGTATCTTTTGATTTATGTGTGAAACACAAACATACTCAATTTTACAAACTTCTCATTGCTATACTACTACAATACTACCAATACTGCTTACTTTTAATTTACTTTCAGTCTATTGTGTTTACTGCTTACAAAACACAGTTTTAAATTTAATATAGTGAAACATTTTAAAAACTAGGTAGGTAGGTATCCAAATTTAACCTATATGGTGTTTTTAAATTAAATAGTTTAAGATTTATTTCAACATTCTGAACTATGAAGTAGGTACTAGGTGCCTACTACCTACATAATCATTTTAAATAGGTAGCCAAAAATAGGTACCTATTTAATTAAATACTTACCAATAGGCAAATAGACACTAGTTATTATTATGAATGGTAAATAAATTAAAATATATTCTAAAGTTTTTACTGTTTCAACATTATACTATAATTACATAGATACCCATGTTAACATACATAACAATTATGGAATGGAAACATTTTACTTCAATTATTCATAGGTACAACTTGAATTTTATTCAAATTAATCATAAGTCATAACATAACCAACCCATAAAATAAATTCTAACATTATTGCTAAAACATAAAATAAACTAATCACCTAAAATGCATACAATGTACTATTTTAATGAAATTAATTTATCATAAATCATGATTATAATAATTAATATATTTATAACTATAAGTAAAATGTACTAGGTACATACCTATATTATATACCTATTACCTAATATTATAGAAGTTATCCCCAATAAGAATCTTCATTTACTTACATAATATTATTTTGTTTATAAAATACATCACACAATGTCATCAATTAATGAATTTTTAAATTTAAGTTTAAAAATCTAAACTGATTAACATTTATATTAATGTTGAATTATGTTTTTGTTAATACACAAATAATGGTTAAAATATTAATTTATAATTGTAATAGAAAAAAAATGTAATGTTTAACAACAAAACTTGCATTAAAATAATGGGAGAATATTTATGAATCATGAAGTGTACAATAACATTTTACACTCATTATTTAGTATGAATACAATCGACATATAAAATTAATTTTCTTTCGTAAGTTTGATTAAAATAGATTTTACTTCACTAAAATTGTGTAAACAACAAAAAATCATAAAGCTCAGTAATAAACTAGGTAGAGTATACATTATAATATAATATGCAATAATTATAGAATTCATATTTTTTTTTAAAAATAAAAAAAATTGTAACTCCATTTTAGTTCAGTACTTCACCTTCATCATATCATTTTTAACGTGAACCAACAAATAATTGACATCAGAAATTAAATATGATGAAAACTAATAGTAAAAATAAAATTAATTGAATAGATTAAAAATAAAAATAAATCAATTGACATTTTTAAATTATTCAAGTCAATCCCAACTGCTTGAAACTAAAATAATATAATCCCATAGTTAAACTGACAGATTAACTATTAAAAACCAAGGAAAGTGAAAATGTACTTTTCATTTATCCCCAAATAAAAAATAATTTGTTTTTGTTACTTTTATAAACAAACAAACAAAAAACAGAGATATCAATTTAGTCTGCCCATATTTGTTAGTGTTAAAAAAAAACTACTGGATGCAATTATATTGAACTCAGAAATAAAAATTATTATAATTGTTTTAAGAAAATGTAGACAAGGTTAATGTTATTCTGTTAACATCAAATTTGTGATTAACTGTTGATACACATTTAAATGTTATAATAGTTAACAGAACTGTAATGTTTGATTATTATTGGGCACCCTGCTTTAATTTGAACTCCAAATTTTGATAGTAATAGAAAGGCTTGGAACATATCTTTTTAAACTCAAATTAAAAAATAGAAAGACTGTAAATACATACGTGTCTACAAAAAAAAATAAACAAAAAAAAAATAAAATAAATATGTTAAACAACTAACATGCAAAAAACCATTGTTTTCTCCAAAAACATTTCAATAGTGTAATTCTTAACATGTATTATTCTCCACATACAATAGTTATATAAAATCAATTGTAAATGTTCATCTAAGCCTTTTGTGTTTTTTCCCACAAACACTTAATGTGCTAACATTTGTTGTTCATGATGTCTGCAAACGACGCTCAATAATAAAAATATTCTTTTTTCTGTTGATATATCAGCACCAACAAGACGCTCCCACGTGCTCATTGGATGTACTTGTCCATTGTAAAATATGTCTTCAATATGGTTGCTGCATAATACAATTAGAATAAAGTATGATCTCATAACATTGATATAATTATTACTGATAAAGCAAGTTGATTTACCTGAGAGTACAATGTATTTGGTGGATTGTAGAACGACGTGACAGTACGGTCGCCTTGATATGTTGAATCTTGTGAGAGCAATCCATCCATTTGTGAATGAAACTCGCCCATCATGTAACTATCCTGGGATAGATCAGGCTGAGATAGTCCAGGTTGTGAAAGACTGAACCCAGGTTGAGACATACTCTAAAAAATGCACTTATAAGTTAGAGTACCATAGAATTTTTTTATATTAGCAGTGCAAAATATTAAATAAATTACCTGTGACATGTTCTGACTGTAAGGCTGGGAAACATCTTGAGTAATTGCTTGGCTGAGTGGCGAAGCACTGATTCCGTTTGATTTTTGATTCTTCTGATTTGGTTTTGTCTTCAAACGACCACTAGTCATTGGCAGACGGTTAGTACGTATGTTCTGGCGATCTATATAAAAATGTATACTTAATTAACTAGATGTAAGAATCAGTGATGAGTAGACAAGGTATTGACACCCCGTTTCAGAATTTCTGATGTTGATTACATATAGGGTTTAATAATTTGATTTAATTATTCCTTCTACTAATGTAAATACTAAACACTCATAACTGGCCTAAATCTTGAGCAGCCTGCTGAGATTTTTACGGTTGCTTGGCAACCCAGTCAGGGCCAGCTTACAAGGGTAAGAATACTAGTGGATTGAATATATTTATAAAATACTTAAAATTACTTTGAACAGATTGTTGATTAAAGAATCTGGGAGCCATTGAATTCATATTCATCACCATGCCAACAGGTATCCCACCAATCTGGGGTTGAGATCTAGAATCTGGTGTGATGAACGTTAATGGATCATGATTACGAGTATATAAATCCAAACCCATTCCAACAGCAGGACCTATGAACACAATATTTTTAAAGATTATATGTGTAATCATTTTAAAAGAAGAACAATCATATAGATTTGAAGTTCTGAATGTATTTTTATAAACATAAGATAAACTAAAAAGATAATTTAAAGTACCTGGTCCTGGTCTAGGAAAATATTGAGGAGTACCATGACTATTAGGTACATTTCCTTGATTGCTACGATCATAAACACTGCCAGGGATCAAAGCTTCACGAGCATCATACATATGAGTTGTCATAAAATGTGATCCTGGATTAGCTGCATTCACCAACTGTTTGGGTTTAGACAGTTGGATAAGAGACTCTTTCAAATTATTTAATGGTCCTTCTACCAATACATTATTCGTTTTATAGTAATTCAACAGATGATTCCATAATTGTTGCTAAAATATAATTTTAATCAGTTAAGAGGAAAATAACAAGTAAATTATTTTATATACTTTTGACAAGACTTTTGGATTCCCAACAATCAATATGCCATATTTAGCTCTAGTTAGTGCAACATTTAATCGTCTGGGATCGTTGAGAAAACCAATTCCTTGGTGTTCGTTGGAACGCACACAAGACATAATAATTAAGTCTTTTTCCCGACCCTGAAATGCGTCAACACTAGCTATTTCGATTTCTTGATATACTTTAGCTGGTAGGGGGGCTTGATATTGCATGTATTGTACCTAAATAAGTATTTTCATATAATATAAATAATTATTAGATCATTTTTAAACTTACTATACACATTTAACTTACCAAGTATGCACGTTGTCCTTCATATGGTGTGATAATTCCAATTTGATCAGGTTTTACACCGCATCTCAAAAACCTAGTGGCAATTTTTTCAACATTAGCAGCTTCTGTTCTATTTAAATATGATGTTCCTGAACCTGCTATTTCTTCTTGGCCTTGTGTCACGTAAAATAACATTGGTTTATCTGCCACCGGCCAGGGAAACTCGATTTTGCTTAACTTCCTATCATCTACATTCACAGAATAATAATAAATTAACTATACTACAGTGCTGTGAATATGACAAATATGTTATTACCAGCACAAACTCCATTTTGCAATGAACCTTCATAGAAGAAATTTGAAGGAAATCGTGATAGCTCTGGATGCATTCTATACTGAACCTCTAATCGGAATGGACGAATACCCAAGACCACAAGACGCTCAAAAAGAGATTGACTCAATCCAGCTCTAGCGGCTTTCTTACACATTACCACAGGTCCAAGTTGACAATGGTCTCCAACCAAAATTAACTAAAACATAACAAATTAGTTAGTTAATAAAAAAAATTAAAAACAAATTATTATAATTACCTGTTTTACTCCAAGCACAACTGGTACCATACATTCAGGTTCTGTAGCTTGCATACTTTCATCTATCAAGATAGAATGAAATTTAAATCGTACTAAACGCGGATCACCGGCTCCAACACATGTAGTACAAATAACATCTGCAGCTTTGAGTAATTCTCGTTCAGCAGCTTTTTTCAGAGCACGATACCTCTTTTCATCGGCCATTGACAATTCACCTGTCTCATCTTTCAACTGTTGAAACTTTTGAAGCTCAACATTGCTTAACAAAGAAAAAAATTAGTATACACAAATCCACAACACTAAAAATATAATGTAATAAATTACCATGACATCTTCCGGACCTGATTATGAAGAGCTAAAAACGAAACCGGAGAATCAATAGCTTCACGAGATTTAGCACAAACACGAACAACCTAAAACCAATTATATTAATAATAACTTGTGTCAACTAATAACAAAATTTCATACTTTTAAGCCAGTTCTATGAATTTTTTCTGTTAGTTGATCCACTGCGATATTTGAAGGGGCACATACCAGTACTGGTCCACCATTTATTTTCACTAATTGGTAAACAATTGTAGCAGAAGTCACAGTTTTACCGGTTCCTGGAGGTCCTTGAATTAAAGACAAAGGCCGTTGTACAGCATGCTTAACTGCATATACCTATTGAATAACGTAACAAAATATATTATAGGTATAGTAAGTGCAGAAAATTCACATTTTCAAGTATTGGTTAATTACTTGTGATCTGTTTAAATCTGGTAAATTTGGTGCCGAGAAATGTTTTGGCATGTGCGACCTGAACATTAAGTCATCAAACTCGTGCCCAAGCAGTCTATGATATATATATGATGACACTGATGATTCATCTGTGGCAAATCTTTTCAATGAACACTGCATTCTAAACAATGAAAATTACGAGATATAAACAGCAACTGACACATTTTAGGAAAATTTAACTTCAAAACTTACCTGTCGAAAGATGTAGATTTCCATATAAAATCTACCACATAATTTGATGTTATTTCAGTTGGTACACCATTATTAATTTTCAATTCTAATCCAACATCTTCTCCATAATTGTCAGGTATTTTGATAACATGACCAATTCCAGCCCAAGGATTTTCACCAGTCAATCTTAAACGCAGTTCGTCACCGTGCATCAAACGCATATCACCATCAGTCTTAGCTAGGTGGAAATAGGCAATAGCCTTTTTATTTAATCCAACATCCCAACGTACAGTGATGTTTTCTTGAGTCTGGGATTCTTTCAAACGTTTATCATAGTCTGCTTCTAATTTTACTAAAGGTCCAAATACATTTTGATACTGAAATCCGTCTTCATATCTGAGTAAAACAATTTGTGGTTCTTCATCTACACCTGGTTTGTCAAGATCATTAATTGTTGCCTCATTATTGTCTTTCCATAGTTCTTCAAGCTTAGCAATTTGAGTAGCACTGACATGTCTAGAACGCAACTGATCAGTTTCATTTGGTACTTTAACAAGCCAAGTCAAAAAACAACGATCAGCAATCAATGGTTTCCATTGTTCTTGATCCCTAATAAATTGAAAATAAATTTTAGATATTATCTTATGTTAATAACTTAAAATTATTAGTATTACCAGTTCATATCTTTTAAAGCGTTTTGTGTGGAACATGGTTGTCTGCATAGCAATATGACTACCGAGTCTGCTTTGGCAGGAATGAATCCAAGCACAAACACATTTTTTACACCACACGAATAGCACTCCAACACGGTTTCACCTAACGGACCATCTTTATGCAATGTTACCTCCTTATGTTTGGCCCGAACCAAATGATTAATAATATGTGATCCAGAAGTATTTCCACGGCCATTACAAAACCATTTCTTGCAAATATTACACATGACGACACATCCAGGATCATGAATGCCACAATATTTGCATGCATAATATGGCAATTCCTAAACATTATTAAATCAATATTATTAATATATTACTTGATAAATAATATTATTACCAGATTAGGTAATATTATAAGATAGTTATTTCTTTATTATATCGTTAAAGTTTTTTTAACCTATGTTAATAATATTAGGAACTCTTATTTAATCATAATAAATTAGAAACTGTTTTATAAATTCCGATGATCAAAGGCTGGCACCAGTGATTGTCAAGTGTCAACCAAACGATAAAGTGCATAGCGATTGATTAAATTTGAATAAATTGATTAATCACAGTGATTGAAGATGCAGCCTACGTATACAATAGCGATTCAATCTTAACCTGAATAGTTATAAATACAATACTTTTAAATAAGTATATACAACATTTTTAAAGGTGTGCTTCTACATAGCTGATTGGTTAAATTAAATATGTAGGTAATAGTTTTAAACCATGGATACATTAAAGTATATAAAAAAACATAAATAAAATGAAGGTTTCTTCTTAGTTCAATACTTTTAATTTTTTATGAAACTAATATTAACTGTCCTGGGTGATTATAATACTCAAAAATATTACCTTGGTAAAAAACGAATCTTCTTCTTCGTCCTCAAACTGCAGTTCACCAATTTTTTTAGTGACCGTAATGACATTAGTGTCATCTTTATCAGTTTTATTGCTCAGCAATTGCATCTGTAAATGCAAAATAGGTAGATGTAAAAAATATATTTAAAAAAATACCAATTTGTAACAATATTATATTTTGTCATAAACGGGGTGATAATCGCTCATACTCTATGGGTCGACGATGACGAGTCCAATTGAGACATCGGCGGTTGGCTCTGAGATGGCAATGTGAAGTCGGTGAACTCAAACTCGCTGCCCTGGGTATCTGCGCCAATCATATCGGCCTCTTCGGTCTCCAAGAACGTCAAGTTCTGTGAACTCGGTCCGTACGTGTCGACGCTCATCGTGAATTTTCCGGTCCTCGGGTACGTTCTATTTAGATTTAGGGTGACCACGAGATGCGGTTGGAGGAGTAAGGCCGCGTAGCGTAGCTATCTGAATCCGGATTTAATGATTGGTATGCCAAACACACAAGGTGCTGAACACGGGGCAAAACGCCCCAAGAAATACGAACAACACGTCTCACAGGGTCGTTTTCGGGTTTGAACTATTCGGAAACTGCGAGCACCGTGAACCGCGGTCGTTGCGAACAACAAATCGGCGGCAAAACTATTGGAGTTGTTAGACACTGCGAAAAAACAAACTGAACGAGACGACGACGCGTTGACAACCCACACGGAATCGAAAACAATAATAATAAACGAATAACAATATTTTTATAATAATAGTAATAATAATAATAATAAAAACACGGCACGAAACCCACGACAGAGAGTTGTATACTTGATGTGTATCTGCAGTCTGCACGGATACCTACAAAGCAGCAGCGTCGGAGAAAGAACGATGAAAACACAGTACACGCGCGCTCAAGGACAAAACCACTGATAAAAAACGCCTCGTCGACTTCGTGTCTCGTGCTATTCAACGCCGCCGTCGGGAACTATCAGGCCGTGGAAGAGAAAACATTTTAACGCCGGTGCGAACACCACCGTTCGGCGGTTCTTTGACCATAATATTATTATAGTGTTGAGTTTCGATCATATTCATTATTCGGGCTTTTTTGGAGCAGTTCAGTAGTTGACGACATCGACGATTGCGACAAATTGTCGAAAGTTTTCATAAAGCAATGTTGGAAAAGACACTTTTAAAATTACATTCAAATATAGATACAAATGTCAAAAAGTTACAACTGTTCAGCATAGACGTAATTAGGGCGATCTTGAAGGGGGCTAAGCCTCGCTAAATTTTATCTTAGCCCCACCATCATAATTCCTTTACTCCCAGTGTTGACGACGTCGTATGACTTTATAATATTAATTATTAATATATTATAATATTCCACCATCTTCCAGAGATTTGTGGTTTTTAGTATTTTTATTTGTTTTTCTATTCCTAGTTTGAATAATGCTGAGCAGAAGGTTTTGTTTGTTTTCATATCAGCGTCTGGTAACTCTTTGGCTTCATTATCCTTATTGAGAAATTTTTCAAAAAATCTTATCCACTATAATTGTATGTAAAGAATTGATTATAAATGTATAATCAATAGCATTATGAAGATATCGGTATGTATAATGTAACTTATACAACACTTAATTGGTATAGCCTAAGCCAACTCACAAGGAGGAAACTAAAAACAATTTTTAATCATAACTTTCACAGAGCCGACCTAAATAATAATAAAAATAATCAAAAATATGAGGAATCCATGAAATAATATAGAAAAGTGGGGAATGCTACTCAAAATTTTTTCTCTGGAAGGAAAAATGAGAAATCATAAATATGCTTTTAGATATTACTGGTTATAACTGAGAAGAAACCAAAGAAATCTAACATGTCAAGGCTGCTTGTACCAGGCGTTATACATGCAAAAATGATTAGAACTTTTTTTGTTGTTTTTAAGAGATACATAAAAAAAAATATTGTACTTAGCCCATAAATATATCTATGTTAAAATAATAATATTCATCAAAATGTAAGAACATATACAGTAAAAATGTTTAGAAAGAAAGAGATACCTTTAAATAAACTAAAACGTATTAATATCTCATAAATAAAATAGATTTAAATAATATTTTCCACTATTAAAAATTATAACAAGTAGCTTTAACTATACATTAATTTATACATGACATATTAAGTTGAATACTGATTTAATCTGACTGTATTTATATTTTTTATTTAAACTTAGAACATAACATTATTAAAACTAATCATTGTTTCTTTCTTCTTAAATATACAACTAATATATTATCATAATTATAATCATTTGACAAAAACAATGAGAAATAAGTAATGAAATGTGAATTAATACGTAGTATTTTATAAATGTTACAGATACTTAAAATATTTGGCATGTATATTAATAAAAGCAATTTTATTTTGGAGTACCAGGATCATCATCAATTTGACTTAATTCTGGAGATCCTGTATTATCAACTGGTTTTTTTGAGGGAGTTCTAACTGTTGGAGATTCTTGCTTCTTTTGCAAAAGTGCATTGAAAAAGCTAGCCAAGGCTCTTTCACTACTTGGAGGAGGATTATCTGAAATGCGTTTATTTGCCGATAATGGTTTTGTAAGTTCTATAGATTTCCTAACAACTGGTGTTTGTGGTTGAGTTAAATTTTGGTTTAACAGCACAAGTTGTCGGGCCAAAAATGCTTGTTCCTCTTCATCTAGAAGTTCATGTTCTTTATGTGGTTTTTCATATGGATATGGTATAGCATCACTATAATGTGCTTCAGGATTAATTTTTTGCATATTTTCATAGAGCACTTCAATTTTTTTCAAACTATCCCAGCCTGAAGGCACAAACACAGAATCCTTTTCCACGATTAATGCAGGTGTTTTAAATGGAAAGCGATAAATTCTGAAAAAACATATTTATAAAATGTAAATAAAACATGAACTATGAATAAACATTGTTTATTTTTATTTTACTATAAATAATAAATAAGTATAATGAATAATAAATTAGTTTTATATTAATGCTAATTAGATATAAATATCTAATTAATAATCACAAACTAATCAACAATTATTTTAGATGTTTTTATAATGAAAAATAAGAACAATTATGAGCGTACTATAATATAAGTAAATCAATCTCATACCCAATTCAACAGGTGTCATATTTTGATATGTTATGAATATGTTTTAAACAGTTTTGAATCAGGATTTTTAACTTATATATCAAATAAAAAAGTGAAAAAATATTTAAAATATTATAGTTTACCTATGCATTAAATATTTATATAGAAGATCACAGTTTTTATCTTCCATTACAGATACATAGAACAATGCGGCTCCAAATTGTAAACAAAATTTTCGCAAACAACATTGAATATAATCAAAATGTTCTTCTGAATAGTTGTCGATTTCTAGATTTTTGATGCAATCAGTCATAGTTATAACAACAATTATATCCAATCCAAGATTTTTTGATAGAACTCCATCGTTGAGAAGTCGAACTTTTGTGCAGGATTCATACGATGGATCTAATCATTTGAAAAATACTTAGATATAAGGCAAGTCTAAATTACATGGAATATTTACCATCAAGCAGAGTATAATCAATGATTCGATCAACACATTTATCTCTGAGATTTTGAGTTTGTTCCATGCCTAAATTTAAACTATCTATATGATCTTGAAGTCTTGCTGACCAAAATTCTAAAGATTCCATAATTTTCCATGGGTTCTTTAAAGACGCAACTAAAACAATTGTTGTGTCCTCAAAATGTTGTTCATTTAATGCAAATTTCATCAAATATTTTAGTGAACGATCACCATCTAATGTCCAAACATTTAATTGGGCATTTTCATCAGTGCTGTCATCGCGCACCTAGTAATTCAAGTAAAATACAAGTAAATAAATCTGAAATGTAGAAGATGAAATTATCTTACCTGTATGTATCCATACTCCATGCCCCATCCTTGTTTTGAATCTTTTAGGCCTTGCAACTTGGTCACCAATGTTGTTTTTCCTGATTTACTATCACCCAGTAACAACACATTTTTGTTTTCTGGCAATTTTTTTCGACTTTTATTTTGTACATCCAATAGAAGATTGTTCCAATGATTTGCATCATTTTCTACATCAACTTGAGTGCTAGAGTCTTAAATCAATACAATATGTATGTTTTATTGAATTTCAAATATAAACTATCAATATGCTATCAATATAATGGAACTTACCCATAATTATTAATATGGAATGTGGAAACCGTGAGAAACTTCTAAACCATTAAGGCCCTAACAAGAACTTTAAGCTATGAACAAAAACACATTAATCACAACTAAATAATTATAACTTTTTGATTTATTTATTTTATTATCGTATTATTATAAGTCAGCGCACGGAATAAAAGTCAAAGTGAAATGTGAATTCTACAATATGACCATAAAACAATCGCATTATCAAACGTATGTACTCAGCAAAGAAAGCTCCCGTACATTTGCCACTTATCAATTCAGATAACTTATCAGTGATAAGGCAAGTAACCACAATAATGCATAATCTATTGCCTATGCATATCTTAGAAGGGGTTTTAATGAAAAAATGTATTTATCAGATGTACATAAATCAAAATTCAATATGGATAAATATGGATATAATTCAATGTGGATATGAATTAATAACAATTATTATTGATATTAAACTATTAAATATTAATTATATCATTTATAATATAAACAAGTTATTAAATTATTTAATGAGTATTTAGTATTTATTTTTAAAAATAATTATTACCTAATTAATAACTATGGTCATAGTCATCATTAATCATACATAAAAGATAATAATTGTCTTTAAAAACATAACATAATGAATCATATTTTATTATTACTCACTTTCACTTATAACTTATTTCACTATTCTAAACTAGTATTTTAGTGAAACAACTGATTTAGTTCCATAAAAATGATTATAAACATCAAAACCAAATAAATTGTCTATTTTATACACATTCTTGTTCTGGAATCTATATTTTGTCTTTTAATGACAACATATGTCAATCAGACAACCAGTGGTGTAATTCCGGGGGGGAAATAACTCCCTGACATTGTTGTGGAGGGACAAAGGCCAAAGGTAACATCCCCCCTAAATCTTAGAATCTTTTTAAGTTAAGAAATAATGCAATATAGTTCACATAATATTATAATATTAAAATATGTTTTTCTACAAACTATTTCATCAAAGCTTACATTTATTTTAGGTTTCTCTAGTTGTATATAGTTGATATACTTATAATGTTGACGTCAATGATAATCACATTTAATAAAATCATTAAATTATTTGTTGATGAACCATGACGATGCTTTTTTATAATACGCAAGTCGAAAAGTTGCTTAGAAATGTTTCGTAGCAATTATAGTCTATAAGAACAAAAACAATCAATTTCAGTATTCAAACACTTCATACCACGATTGGATCATTTGTACTTATCCGCAATTGATGAATACCAATAGAAAAATATTTGGTATGGGCACTTTTAGATATCTATCAAGAAGTTTTTCCAAGGTTAGGTTAGGTTAGGTAAAGACATCGTTCTAGTATTTAAATGGATATCTACATATTGTCCTATTAGAAAATATACTTATAAAAGTATGGAATCATTTAGTTTTTACGGCGATACTTAGGAGCATAGGCGAAATTTGGGGGGGGGCCTCTAATATTAAAATTAGCCCCTTCAAAAATGTATATTTAATTGAAGTATTAAATCCTTCTTTAATTATCTAATCTACATAATACAGTAAATGTTGTTTGAAAAAAATTGTTTCTAAAGTTAAAGTCTGGAAACATGGAACAAGCCCGTGCAAGGTGCAAGATGCAGAGCTTTATCCTAATTCATATAAACTGTTATCATTATCTTTAACAATTCCGATTAGCTCTGCAATATGTGAAAGATCATTCTCAGCAATGAGAAAGATTAAAAATTGGCTTTGAACATCTATGAATCAAGATAGATTTACAAATTTGTCATTGATTTATATAGAACGAGATTTATCAAATGAATTGTCCAACGAAAAAAATATTAGATAAATTTGCAATTTCTAACCGAATGTTTCAAATTTCAATTATAATAATAGACTTAATAAATAAATATATATTACATTTATTTACCTAAATGTTGTTATTTTTTCAAACAAATATTTTTAGTTTTATTAATAGATACATTATAATATATTAAATGTAGGAAAGTAGATGAGAAAATATGATATCGCCATATTGGTACTTGAATGGGAAATATGGGACAGATCCCCCCAAGGGCTTGATATAAATATGTATAAATATGTTGAGCACCTCCAAGTTAAAAACTGAAATTGAGCCTATGCTTAGGAGTCGGTAATATTAACTTAGTAATAACCGACCTTAATAATATAATTGGTATAAAGCATAGTTATTAATGTTGAATTTTGGTCAGCTTATAGGACAAAAATAATAAGCGTCTAATTACGACCAACAGGGCAAACCTACGGTAATTACATTGGTGTCATTAGAAGTGGCTTTGAGGGCAAAATGAGACAATAGCCCTCCCCCCCCCCTCACACACACACACACACACAGGAAGTTCAGATTCCCTCCCATTCCGAAAATGTAAGGTGGATTATTATTTATTAACCATAACTCGCAAATCCCGATGACTTAATAATGTAGGTATTATTTCCAAAAACATATTGGTATTAACCGTAGTCAATCTAACGCGAAAATCGACATTTAATAAGAAATAAGTTTAGACTCGAGGCCCTCAAGTTGAAGGCTTACCCTACAGGCTACAATCACCCACTCACATTAAAAGGCAGCTTACGGGCAGTATATGTGGTAACGCAAAGCCAGTGGCAAGTTCACAAGGAGCCACAACGGAACTCTTGTTCCGGATAAGAAAACTATGATTTGTGAAAAAAATAAAGCGCGGTTAAAAAACCAATCGAGTAACCGGAACATTTGGGTAATGACCCAACCATGGTTACCTCGAAGCTCGCCTCCACCACGGAGGTTACACGATCAGCATATTTCAATATGATAACGATTAACGGCCCCCTTCGCCTCGTGTCCTCGACGGCATCAGCTGCTACCGCGGTGGAAGTCGATTTGTTTTTAATAGCAATTTAACGGAATTTCCGTCCGGACGGTGTGAGTGGTATGACGGACGGCGAGACTAATAAATTCTAATTTCCAGTCCGCGCGCTGCTGCAACAAACCAGTCTGTATTATAAATTATAATTGTTGTTGTTATTACGCCGTCGTTTCATTCAATACTATTATCACATGGCGACGACAACCGGCACGGCGGCACTGGAACGAGTTTCGTCCACGATTATTTGAATACAAGATTAAATACTATCATTTATCATTATTTTACCAATATTATTATCGTCTACGGTGTTGATATTTTATTTTCGGTTTTTGTGTTGTTTGAGTTTGTTTTTAATTTTTTATTTAAATCTCCTACCTGCCACGAGATGAATGTAACGTGAAATTACGAACACCCCGCCGACCAGTCACAATGGCCAAGTTTGTAGTGAGTATCTGGACCAATTCCTTTGTATTATGCACGTATAATCACTGCAATTGTATTTTACTGCATATTGGTTCATTGATCCTATACACAATTTTTTCAATAAAATCCTATTTGATACCGTTGTCCTGCCGTGTAAATCAAACCAAAACAGGTCTCTTCTTGTAAAAGGTTATTGGTGATAAAAATAATATCTGTTTTATCATAGAATATTTAAAAACTGACTATATTCCTTGAAAATTGTTGGTTAGGTGCCAAAAAAACGTAAGATTCAAAACAATTAGGTACCTACTACCTTTTTTTTGGATAAAATAGAATGTTTACAATCTGTAATATTTATATTCAATACAATAAGTAAATTTGATAAAATATAAGGAACATAACGTGAAATTGCGTGAGGAGGGAGGCCCACCAGTGTGGATACCCTCTAACTTGGGGTGGAGAGTTTTATTTTTTTTTAAATTAGTGCAGTTCGGGATTCAAGAAATCTCAACACCAGTGTCTTTTTAATGGACGTGGGGTCGGGGTTATTAGCTATTCACTAGCTAAGTTAGAAATAAATGGATTTGTTTGGTAAACTGCTTTGGTGCGGACATTTTTGTAGTAGTTTTTAGCTGTTTTAGAGACTGTTTCAATTTTAAGATTTTTGTGTAGTGAAAGGTTTGAGAAGTGCCATGGCGCAGATGTTATTTGGCAAAGGGAGATAGACTGAAAGGCTTGTATAGTCCGTATTTGGGAGGGCTTAGTACAACCCCATATTTGGATGCCATAGGCCCAGATAGGGTTTAGCATTGATTAGTATATTAATAACTTATTGTTAATAGAGAGTTTGGATTTGAGGATAGGTCATAGGATATTACCTATGAGTTAAAATAAACTAATAAACTAAAGAACAACCAACATAAATTATGTTCACAATGTACATTTGAATATTATGATTACCAGTTACAAGACTAGATACATGATATGATATTTCTATACTTCAATATTTAAAGATTAAATATATTTTCTAATTAAATAGGAACTTTTTAATACTTACATACAGAAGGTACAATATTGTATTTATAGTTCACGGTAAGCTACTCTGTAGACAAATTATTATTTTTTCTTAACCATGTATTTCTACACCTAATCAAAATTACAATTCAAATAATAATGGTTACTGTTTCTTATGAAATAAAATGTGAGTTGAGAATAATCACATTTTATTGTTAATCATTCTAATTCAAATTTATTATTTATTATCTGTAATGAGCATCGTTAAGCCCTAAATAACTTAAATTGTAGGAAAATACTGTTATTTATAGCATAATTAATTTTAAACAATGGATTCTTTTAAAAACCTACCTAATTTTTTAAAATCAAATTAAAAAGAGTTTAAAATTATGCACATGTCCATACTCCGTACCCATACTTAAATATTGATATTACCTAATAGCACTAATTCATTTGAAAAAAACGATAGATAAATTATGATTTTGAATGATGATCATATTCATACTATGGACCTACCATATTTTAAAGTTATTATATTTTATATTATTTTAGGTTGAATTTTCTCCTCCGGAAAAAATTAAATCAGAGCCATACGATGTTACAGATTCAATTGTAAACTATCGTATGGTATTAGCACCATTTCAAAAACAAACTCAAGTAGAATTCAACAACATTAAACTTAAAGAAATTGCAGTGAGATTTTTGACAGTTGTCAATCCTCTTGACAGACATGGACAGGTGAATAAATTGATACTTATATTAAAATAACTGGATCTACCAATTATATTGTTTTCTTGAATATAATAGTAAATAACCTACCTAATAATTTTATAAATATATCAAATGATTACAGTTTGTTTTACCTCCTCCAAGTGACGGTGTTTATTTTGATGTTTATGAATTCACATTAGAACCCAATTCTGAATGTGAGTTATCAATAACTTGGCAGCCATCTCGACATGGAAATATGCGTAAATTAATTAGAATAGAACAAGTCGATAATAATAAAAAATATGATTTTGTTATTTTGGGGAATTGCAATAGTCCTCCACACAAAAATTTAAAAGTACGTTAATTTAATGAATTAATACATGATAATTAATTGATGATTGGTTTATTACACGTGTTTTAAAAATTTAAAAATGTAATCATGTAATATATTTTTAGAGTAATACCTCAAAATCAAAAATTTCAAATTTGACTAAAAAGCAATTAAAATGTGGACTAGAAAAAGTACTGCCGAATAAGACAAAACATATTAGTTCTAAGAGTGAAAGAATTATTCTCGTAAAAAACCACCCCCCAAATATACCAGAACCCATTAGTGAAGAAACACAGCCTATCAGACGACAAACATATTTAGTTGGAGAAAAAGAGAATCTTCCAATTTCAAAAAAGATTTCATTAGGTAGAGATACAATACTTAAAAGTCCTGAACGCAGTATTAAACGTCCAGATCAGAGACGTCAAGATCACGTATTTAATAAACATTTTAACTTTAAAAATCTGAACAATAGTTCTAGCTCAATGAGTGATGATTCACTTGAGAAACCATTAAACAAAATTATTATGAACATTTCTCAATTAAATGATTTATGTTTAACACCATTAAAAAGTACTGAAAACTTACTTTCTCCATTTAGTGTCAAGAAACAATTTAATAATTTTGATAGCCGAATGAGTTTTGATGTCACTGATGGACTATTAGATTCTAGTTTATCAAATTCCTCTATATTTATACCACAAGATGAATTAGCCACAGCTTTGACTTATACACCGGAAAATCAAAAGCCAACTAAAGTGTGTATGAATCTCTGGAATAAATTCATAAAATCACCCGAAGATGAATTAACTAATGGTGGTACAAATGATGGATTACATACTATCAACTCACAACCTTTTGTATCTTCTTCAGAAGTTGAATCAATCGACTTTGAGCAAAAATGCAAATGGTCACCTACACATACTATTCATCAACCTACAAGTACAGTAACAGATTAGCATAAATATGTCTAATATTATTAGCAATTTTAAATTTATTACTGTGTCTTATTAGTTTTTTTTACATTGCAGTGATTACTTGGAGTGGTACAAAACCAAAAAGACCGTCATTTTCTATTAAGCACTCTCCTTATTACAAATGTAGTCCAAAAACATCAATGACGTCTAAGAACAAAGTGAAACAATGCAGTAAGTAAATGTTATACATTATTCAGGTTACGGATCAATGATTATGGGTGTGAGTACTTGCTTAAAATCCAATTTATAAAATGATAGATTTATGTTATAGCCTATCCTTGAATAATATTATCTTACAATGTATTAAAAAAAACTCATTGAATTATAAATATTGTTTAAGGTACAAATCCACGAACAACACGTTTGAAAACTCCTAAACTAGATAAGTATGATGAATATCTTAAGTGCTTAGCGAATCCACAACTCGTATATCACAATAATGCTGAAGACCCATTTTTAAAAATGTAAGTAAAATCATTAATATATTATGTAGTATGTTCAATAAATTACAATATGATAGAGTACAATTTTTTAAAATTTATATCTAGTTGGTTAATTAAACTACTGTAATATTTTATTAATCAAAATGTGAATATCGAGGATAAGTTAACATCAAATAGGTTTTAAATATAATTATTATGATTGTAATTCAGAACGATTTGATTAAATTTTACTAAAAACTCTTCAATTTGTGCATTGCATGAATTTCTTTACGTAGTTAAATTAAATTAAATCACATTTTTTTTATAAAATAAATTTTCTTTTTCATTTTTTCTAAAAATTAACCATTATATAATTTTAATTTCAACAACAAATTAAAATATATAAAACCATTTCATTTTTATTATTATATGGATTAAAACTTTCATTATTATTTATTAATTAATAATCAGTGTTGGATAGTAACTTAACGTGCGTTACTCGTTACTGTAACAAAGTTACATTTTTCAGTAACGTTGTGGTAACTTTGTCATTATTTTTGGGTAAACCAAGAGTAACTACGTTAATTATTGAGAAGTAACTTAGCAGAAGAACTCGTTACATTATAAATTTAACTTTTTTTTTTTTTGGAGTGGGATATAGCATGGTGCTACTTCACGAGGCAGTCCTTCCCCTCGAATTTGCATCAGAAAATATAACTATACTAATAATTTAATTAGTATGTAATTACAACATTTTTTCAGTATAATCTAATAAAATTATATAAATAAACGATTTTGTGTTGGTGTTATTTTCAATTTTTAACTGATTATAAACATTGATTACAGCCTATACAGGCAGCAACTCTTATAGTTTATTAGCTGATTTATTTTTAGATCACCTGATAAAATATGTACATTAACATACTAACAGACAGTCGTACGGATTACCGCTTATAATTGGTAGGCCGGAGCTTTTTTCAACAATTCATAATTATATTATCATTTATTTAACATAAGAGTAACGTCATTGTAACTAGTTACTTTTGAGTAAAAATGTAATGTTACGCATTACTTTTGTTCTTGAGTAACCAACAAGTAATCTAGTTACCTATTTTATTTTGTAACTTGTAATGTAACTTAGTTAGTTTTAAAAAGTAACTTACCCAACATTATTAATAATACACACCATTTAGGTCTGAATACTATGAAACAGAATGGCTAGACCGCCAAGAATCTGATATGATTCGTTGGTTAAATGCAATGCTCACACCGACTGAAAAGCTGGTAGATGAAGAACAATCTAGTGACTTAGAGCAAGCAGCTATGGCTTGGGTAGAAGCATCCAAGACATGTCATAAAAATAAACCTATGCAATTTGCCACCCAAAAGGATCTGTTTGTAGCACAAATGTACCGGCAGTCACCACAACAATGGAGTGCGTTGCGCAAAGCCACGATAAATCTCATTACATCTTCAAATGTAACATCTGTCTTATCAAAATTAACTGTATCAATCGAGAAAGATCTCATTACTTTAAGAGATGATCGTCAAATACATTTAGACTTAAGTGAGATTTATTTATTTATAGTTACTAAGTCTAAAACTAAACTTATATGGTTAAATATAATTATTATTTTCTTTTTAGGTTTAAAGAAAAAAATTATTGATCTGCTAAAATGTTACAATCCGCTATGGTTTAGAATTGGCTTGGAAGCTATATATGGTCAAATTGTTCATGTAAAACCTGGATCTAATGATTTAGATGGCATTGGCTGGTTTGTTCGTAAAAATCTGTTTAATAGTGATTATGTCAAACAGAAATTTACCAAAACTACTGTACTACAAGTGAACCTGCCTTCATATAATGTAAGAAAAAATATTTGTTTCTTCCATTTATATTTTATTGTACTTATGGCAAAATAAAAAATAAATGTTCATCAGTAATACAAAACAAATGTATCTACAGACTTTGTCACTACTTTTAAAAGGATAATTTATTGATTTTGTGTAAAAACATAATTAACCTATTATTTTTTTCTATTTTCTATGAACTTTGTAATATTTCTAATGTTTTTTTTTATTTGAAGCTACAATAACATAGATTAGGGATCGGCAATCCGCGGGCTGCATTTGACCCAAGATTAAAATTTATAATTTGTACAAAAATCACCAACTCAGATAATGTGGACTGCTAACTGTAGATTAAAAGTTGTTTGTAGATACTTTGTTAAATTATTAAGCCTAACAGTTATTAACTTAGATAAACTAGTTTTGATATGACTATACAGTTTTGTTTAAAAAGAAATAAGGTATATTCAAGTTGTGGCCTGTGAAAAATGTTATATTTACTTTTTGGCCCTTGACATATTTTGATGTCACCTAATTTTTCAGATTACCGACCCCTGACATAGATTATTGGCTTTTGATGTTTACAATGTGTTAATATAGATATGGTATTTTATATAAAGTTTTACATTTTGAACAGAATATTTTAAATTGAATGTATGGGAATTGTGTATAGAATGTCAGAAACTGTTTTAATATTTAATAATATTTCCTTTTTTACTGTAGGCTGCCATGAAAAAGTTTATTTTGAGAAAAATATTTATGCTCATATATTTTTTGGATCGCGCTAAAGAACAACAATTGATCAGACATAATCCGTGCTTATTCAAAACGGACTCACCATATAAAGTTAGTGATTTGACCATTTTTTTAAATCTTTTTCGACAACTGATTGATACTTGTTTCTATTCACAGAGTAGCTACGACTTAATGATGGGATTTTGTGCTGACATGGTGACTGCACATGGAGACATAGTTCGTCGGCTGCGAAGTATTGGTTATAACTTGACACATAAACAAACACATTTGGATGAAGTGAATTACGCAGTTAAGTCTCTAAATGACCTAAGGGATGGCACCAGAATTACCAGAGTTGTAGAAATTTTATTTAAAGGCAATCCATTGTCACAAAAACTAAGACTTCCGGCTATATCAAAGTTACAGAAAATCCACAATGTTAATTTAGCTTTCACACGAATATCTGAACATATATCCGTTGAGGGCAACATAAGCACTCGTGACATTGTGAATGGTCACAGAGAAAAAATCCTATCGTTATTCTGGCAGATTATCTACAAGTATTTAACTCCAAAATATAATAACGCTGCTACGAAAATCCAAAATTGGTGGAGAAATAGCAGTCTGAAACTGGTCATATCCAAGAGAATCCGAGCCAAAACGATTGCCAAACGTCACTTGGCCGCCTCTAGTATACAAGCTCGCGTTCGAGGCCATTTGATTAGGAAAAAATGGCCTCAATTGCGAGCTGAACTGGTTGAAAACCGAGAGATGTTGCATGCGGCTTCCACTACAGTCAAACGTTATTTAAAAGACAAGCTGAAACTATTGACAGAAGATCGAAAACGGTTTATAATTTTAAGGAGAACGGTAGTGTTTGTTCAGAAAAAGTATAGAAACAAGATGACTATGGTTAAGGAACAACGGAATTATTTAAAATTGAAACGGTCAGCGATAATCATCCAAAAAGTGTTTCGAGGTTTTATACTGAGGAAACACTGGCCTAGAATCAAGAACAATTTAATTGCGGATAAGACGAAACGAATTGCTGCCGCCAATACTATCAAGCGGTTGTTGAGAAAGAACTTGCCACCGACACAAGACCGTTTAACTTTTTTGAAGTTAAAACGGACCGTGTTGTATACCGAAAGTCTGTACGTTGCAAATAAAATGACGAAACTGCATACAGAACGTTACGCCGCTCTAAAAAGTGCAACCGTATTCGTCCAGAGACTATTCAGGGCCAACGTGTCGATGAAAAGAGAACGCGAAAATTATTTAAAAGCCAAACGGTCGGCTTTAATGGTCCAAAAAATGTTTCGTGGTTTCGTGATGAGGAAATATTGGCCGGACGCTCGAAACCGTTTAGTGTCTGAAAACGGGAGACGGGTCGACGCCATAAACACGATCAAGCGGGTGTTGCGGAAAAGCCTGCCGCCAACCCAAGACCGCTTGACGTTTTTGAAGTTAAAACATACAGTGTTGTACACTGAAAGTCTGTACGTCGCAAACAAAATGATGAAACTACATGCGGAACGTTACACCGCTTTAAAAAACGCAACCGTGTTTGTGCAGAGACGGTTCAGGGCCAACGTGCTGGCGACAAGAGACCGAGAACGCTATTTGAACTACCAGCGGTCGGCCGTGCTGATACAAAAGACGTTCCGGTGTTTCGTGGCCAGAAAACGTTGGCCGGCGACGCGAGAACGGTTGCTGTCGGATATGGAGAGGCGCGTCGCGGCCGCCAACACGGTGAAACGGGCGCTGAGACGAAACCTTCCGACGACCCAAGACCGAGCCAACTTTGTCAGGGTGAAAGCCGCAGCCCTGTTCGTACAACGCGCATGGCGAGCCAAGCATCTGATGATGGTGCAGCGGGAATGGTACACGACGTCGCAATACGCCACCGTGTACGTCCAGCGGACGTTTCGAGCAAAGGTCGCTATGAGGTCGGGCCGCCGTGAGTACCTGAAGGCCAAACAGTCGGCGGTGTTCATCCAAAAGGTGTACCGCGGTTACGTGGCCAGGCGTATGTGGCCTGATGTCCGGGACCGGTTGGTCGCCGAACGAACGGAGCGGGTGCTTGCGGCCGACGTGATTAAACGAGCCCTGCGACGCCGGTTGCCGGCCACCCAAGACCGGCTGAGTTACGAACGGCTTAGGCATTCGGTGGTGGCCGTTCAGAGGCGTTACCGGGCCAACGTGGCCATGCGGACACAGCGAGAAGCATACCTGATGCTCAGGCGCAGCGTATTGACGATTCAGCGGCGGTTCAGGGCTAACCTCCTCGCTAGACGCGACCGCCACTTGTACATGAGACTAAAGTTCACGGCCGCCGGACTGCAGGCAGCCGCCAGGGGCCACTTATTTCGACAGCTGCAGTGGCCATCGCTTATGGTTGAGCTGACCAGCCGTCGGCTACTGTTAACCAGGTGCGCCAACACCGTCAAGCGAACACTAATGAGGCGGCTGGCCGTAGATGATCGACGACAGTTTCTGGAGCTGCGACTTGCTACGGTCAAGGTCCAGTGTTGGTTCCGGGCTCGTAGGCAGGCCCGCGAGTACGCCAAACTGCGCGTCGCTGTTGTGACGGTGCAGCAGCGGTTTCGGGCCAACCAGGCCGCGAGACGACAGCGAGAAGAGTTCTTGCGTGTACGCACCGCAATGGTTCTGCTTCAAGCCTGCGCCAGGGGACATTTGGCACGCGTCAGGTGGCCTGTTGTGAAACGTGACCTACAAGCGCACAGTGACCAGTTAGCCGCGGCCAGCAACAGAATCAAGAGGTTTTTGCGCCGATGCCTGCCGACCACCTGCGAACGTTTCGAGTACTTGCGCCTGAGACAAGCTGTGGTCGCAGTGCAAACTCGTTACAGAGCCATGGTTGCAGCAAGACGTGGTCGGATGGATTACCTCCGGTTGAGACTGTGCACTATTGTATTGCAGAGACGGTATAGGGACCGCAGAGCCATCAGGGCAGCTATCTTATTGCAGGCACATGTCCGTGGATGCTTAGCACGCTGCCAGTGGCCGCAGCTCAAGCACAGTCTAGCAGCCAAACGGAAACTTGAGGCAGACTTAAAGCTGGTAAATGTAGCCTTCTTTCGTTGTATTTTTTCTTGTCAATTGTTTTTGAAAAGCGTTCAATGAATCAATTATATCATATTTTGTTACGTGTAGGAGAAGAACAAGGCTGCGTCCAAGATACAAGCAGTTGTTAGAGGATTTTTAACTCGCGAGAAATTTCCTAGGATCAGAGATGAGCTAATAACACAGAAACGTGCGTGTGCTGTCACTAAAATACAGGTGTGTATATATAGTTATACGAGGTTCAGAATTTTAAATTTAGGTTGGTAATTTTAGGCTCTTTGGAGAGGTTACTGCGTTCGAAAAAAGTACCAGTGTCGACGTGATACTGTCAGAATGCCCAGAAGAAGTGCCCAGACGTTGGGCAGAAGACACAACGATGTTGTGAAGATATTAAACAAGCAAAAGAGAAACGAATACTCATACAAAGAACTTGCCACAGTCTTTTGGAATTTGGGTGAGTGTAAACTTAAATGCATTTTACTCCCAAACCTGTGGTCTCTTTATAAAATTCAAATTTGTTACGTTTTAGACACATGTACGTCGTTATCCAAAGAGCTATGTATGAAGACAGCTGATGGTGTGATTGTAGATTACATTTTCCGTTTCCTGCAGTATTCTAACCAATCACAACCGAGCATTGAGGCTCGTGAACCTGCCATCCGGGTACTCATCAATTTGCTTAGGTACCATGAAACATCATGGATCATTTGGACAGTGAGTTAAATTACTTAATTGTTTTATCATGGATGTTTATTAAAGAATAGTTAGTCACCCATACTTGGATTTATTTACAGAGAACTGTAAATGCTGACATGATCAAAGAGCTTATCAAAATGATGAAGATGAGCTGTGGCAAATTTGGTTCAGCAAATAAACTATTTTGTTTAATTGCCACCTTGATATGGATAGTTTTGCAAGACCCTGAAAAGAAACAGGTAAATCATTGTATACTCAGTAAACATCCATACACAATTTTATTTATTAACTGTGTCAAATTAAAAAATAATATTTACCAGACTGTCTAGTATTTAGGTAGCCATCAAAAAAAGTGTTTATAATAAATGGTCTTCAATTATAGTTTTTAAAAATTTTTGCTGTAGCCTAAACCTTTTATTTATAATTTTGAGAATTTTTTTAAAATTATTCTTGTAAATTCATTTTTTAAGTAAGAAAGAAGGAGGACAATTTAACCCAAGGCTCCTCATAAGATGCTTTAATAGCAGTTTAAGATGCATGGGCACAATCATTTTTTATATGCATTTTTCAAATGTTGACAAATATTATCAAAATACCGAAAATGTTATTTGAAGTTAGAAATACATAATAGTTTTTCTTTTCAAATCTAATAAAAATTAAAAATACTAATTCTAATTTAATAAGACATTTTAACAATTTTAACAGAAAATTCCCAACAAGTTTTTCCATCTTCATCAAAAAACGAAAGTTACTCTATTATTTCTATTATAGCAATGAGATATTTTTGATTTTTATTAATTGTTAAATTTGATTATTTATACAAGTATGCTAAAATGACACGACGTTCCTGCACAGAATCGTTTTTTTATGCAATGATTTATCATTTTATTTAAATATAACACATCTATAACAACAACATACTGGATAACTAGTATACAGCAGAGCAGTCTTACTTTTTTTTATTAAATTATATACAGATAATACTATGTAATAATTTATATCTTATTGTGTTTTAGTATTTTAAAAGCAATCCAATTGCTGCAGACTTCAAATACATGATGGATTCACTGAACAGAAGGTACAAAACTCACAAAATAGATAAGAAATTAATGGTGCTGCCATCAACACGGCCTACGTGGTACATTGGCTCCAAATGTCAAAAGTGTTTTGAATCTGATCTCTTCGCCACAATTCAGGTCTGCAAAATGTTGAATATCATAAAATAATTGTAACTATTTTTTTACGTTTTAATTATAAATTATTATTATGTTTAAGATCTTTTATTACTATTAACTGTTGAAACTTTTTAATTGTTTTTTCTTTTATTATTTAATAATTTTATCAATTGTGTATTTTATTTTTTTACAATCTTTTGGTGTTTTACCATTAAAAATCACTTTTATATGCCATCTCATTTTTATGATTTTAATGGAATTTTATACAGTGATTTATTTTTACAACTATATTCAATGATGGTCTAAAGAAAATATAAAGATTTATAGTTTAAATAATTATATGTACCTAATTGTGTAAATATAATTGTTATTTTTTTTTAATTTGTGATTCCCTTCAACAATCTGTTGCGATCCAGATATGGAGTTCGGTTGACAAGGGTCGAATCAAATGAATTTACTCGTAGACAAATTAATTATTGTTATAATTTTATTGAA